>NC_047584.1:34823636-34844506 GCF_011004845.1 Esox lucius | reverse complement strand
AAAGGGCTCGTCCGGAATTTGAACCCGGGACCTCTCGCACCCGAAGCGAGAATCATACCCCTAGAATCCCACCGGTGACAGTGTTTTCCAAAACCCAGCCCATGTAATATTTCTTCAAATTAACCAGGATTTTCAGTTAAAATGCACCTATTCTAAAGGGCTCGTCCGGGATTTGAACCCGGGACCTCTCGCACCCAAAGCGAGAATCATACCCCTAGACCAACGAGCCACCTCTCAAACCAGAGGAATTCACTACTCAGGAACAGTCTCTACAGGGACACTAACGACAGAGGAATGCATAAAAAGTCAGCCGCGCGACCAGAGGTATGGGAATTTGTACCCATACAATGGGCTCAGGTAACATCTGGTTTTGTGGCCGAGCGGTCTAAGGTGCTGATTTTTAAGCTCCAGCCTCCACGAGGTGTGGGTTTGAATCCCACCACTGCAAAATTCTACATGGAAAATAGCACCAGCGGGCAAATTGACACCAAACATTTAGCCTTTTTCACACAACTGTAAAGCGCTGAATTTAAGCTCCAGCCTCCACGAGGTGTGGGTTTGAATCCCACCACTGCAAAATTCTACATGGAAAATAGCACCAGCGGGCAAATTGACACCAAACATTTAGCCTTTTTCACACAACTGTAAAGCGCTGAATTTAAGCTCCAGCCTCCACGAGGTGTGGGTTTGAATCCCACCACTGCAAAATTCTACATGGAAAATAGCACCAGCGCTCAAATTGACACCAAACATTTAGCCTTTTTCACACAACTGCGAGTTTTGCCTACTGAACTCATTGACAGGCAGTCAGACAGTGATGTCTAAGGTACCCGGATGATGGCATGGGTAAAATTACCACCGGTCACAGTGATTTCCAAAACCTAGCCCATGAAATATTTTTCAGAATAACAAGGATTTTCCTGTAAAACGAACCTATTCTAAAGGGCTCGTCCGGAAATTGAACCCGGGACCTCTCGCACCCGAAGCGAGAATCATACCCCTAGAATCCCACCGGTGACAGTGTTTTCCAAAACCCAGCCCATGTAATATTTCTTCAACTTAACCAGGATTTTCCTTTAAAATGCACCTATTCTAAAGGGCTCGTCCGGGATTTGAACCCGGGACCTCTCGCACCCAAAGCGAGAATCATACCCCTAGACCAACGAGCCACCTCTCAAACCAGAGGAATTCACTACTCAGGAACAGTCTCTACAGGGACACTAACGACAGAGGAATGCATAAAAAGTCAGCCGCGCGACCAGAGGTATGGGAATTTGTACCCATACAATGGGCTCAGGTAACATCTGGTTTTGTGGCCGAGCGGTCTAAGGTGCTGATTTTAAGCTCCAGCCTCCACGAGGTGTGGGTTTGAATCCCACCACTGCAAAATTCTACATGGAAAATAGCACCAGCGGGCAAATTGACACCAAACATTTAGCCTTTTTCACACAACTGTAAAGCGCTGAATTTAAGCTCCAGCCTCCACGAGGTGTGGGTTTGAATCCCACCACTGCAAAATTCTACATGGAAAATAGCACCAGCGGGCAAATTGACACCAAACATTTAGCCTTTTTCACACAACTGCGAGTTTTGCCTACTGAACTCATTGACAGGCAGTCAGACAGTGATGTCTAAGGTACCCGGATGATGGCATGGGTAAAATTACCACCGGTCACAGTGATTTCCAAAACCTAGCCCATGAAATATTTTTTCAGAATAACAAGGATTTTCCTGTAAAACGAACCTATTCTAAAGGGCTCGTCCGGAAATTGAACCCGGGACCTCTCGCACCCGAAGCGAGAATCATACCCCTAGAATCCCACCGGGGACAGTGTTTTCCAAAACCTAGCCCATGTAATATTTCTTCAACTTAACCAGGATTTTCCTTTAAAATGCACCTATTCTAAAGAGCTCGTCCGGGATTTGAACCCGGGACCTCTCGCACCCAAAGCGAGAATCATACCCCTAGACCAACGAGCCACCTCTCAAACCAGAGGAATTCACTACTCAGGAACAGTCTCTACAGGGACACTAACGACAGAGGAATGCATAAAAAGTCAGCCGCGCGACCAGAGGTATGGGAATTTGTACCCATACAATGGGCTCAGGTAACATCTGGTTTTGTGGCCGAGCGGTCTAAGGTGCTGATTTTAAGCTCCAGCCTCCACGAGGTGTGGGTTTAAATCCCACCACTGCAAAATTCTACATGGAAAATAGCACCAGCGGGCAAATTGACACCAAACATTTAGCCTTTTTCACACAACTGCGAGTTTTGCCTACTGAACTCATTGACAGGCAGTCAGACAGTGATGTCTAAGGTACCCGGATGATGGCATGGGTAAAATTACCACCGGTCACAGTGATTTCCAAAACCTAGCCCATGAAATATTTTTTCAGAATAACAAGGATTTTCCTGTAAAACGAACCTATTCTAAAGGGCTTGTCCGGAAATTGAACCCGGGACCTCTCGCACCCGAAGCGAGAATCATACCCCTAGAATCCCACCGGTGACAGTGTTTTCCAAAACCCAGCCCATGTAATATTTCTTCAAATTAACCAGGATATTCAGTTAAAATGCACCTATTCTAAAGGGCTCGTCCGGGATTTGAACCCGGGACCTCTCGCACCCAAAGCGAGAATCATACCCCTAGACCAACGAGCCACCTCTCAAACCAGAGGAATTCACTACTCAGGAACAGTCTCTACAGGGACACTAACGACAGAGGAATGCATAAAAAGTCAGCCGCGCGACCAGAGGTATGGGAATTTGTACCCATACAATGGGCTCAGGTAACAGCGGGCAAATTGACACCAAACATTTAGCCTTTTTCACACAACTGCGAGTTTTGCCTACTGAACTCATTGACAGGCAGTCAGACAGTGATGTCTAAGGTACCCGGATGATGGCATGGGTAAAATTACCACCGGTCACAGTGATTTCCAAAACCTAGCCCATGTAATATTTTTTCAGAATAACAAGGATTTTCCTGTAAAACGAACCTATTCTAAAGGGCTTGTCCGGAAATTGAACCCGGGACCTCTCGCACCCAAAGCGAGAATCATACCCCTAGACCAACGAGCCACCTCTCAAACCAGAGGAATTCACTACTCAGGAACAGTCTCTACAGGGACACTAACGACAGAGGAATGCATAAAAAGTCAGCCGCGCGACCAGAGGTATGGGAATTTGTACCCATACAATGGGCTCAGGTAACATCTGGTTTTGTGGCCGAGCGGTCTAAGGTGCTGATTTTAAGCTCCAGCCTCCACGAGGTGTGGGTTTGAATCCCACCACTGCAAAATTCTACATGGAAAATAGCACCAGCGGGCAAATTGACACCAAACATTTAGCCTTTTTCACACAACTGTAAAGCGCTGAATTTAAGCTCCAGCCTCCACGAGGTGTGGGTTTGAATCCCACCACTGCAAAATTCTACATGGAAAATAGCACCAGCGGGCAAATTGACACCAAACATTTAGCCTTTTTCACACAACTGTAAAGCGCTGAATTTAAGCTCCAGCCTCCACGAGGTGTGGGTTTGAATCCCACCACTGCAAAATTCTACATGGAAAATAGCACCAGCGGGCAAATTGACACCAAACATTTAGCCTTTTTCACACAACTGCGAGTTTTGCCTACTGAACTCATTGACAGGCAGTCAGACAGTGATGTCTAAGGTACCCGGATGATGGCATGGGTAAAATTACCACCGGTCACAGTGATTTCCAAAACCTAGCCCATGAAATATTTTTTCAGAATAACAAGGATTTTCCTGTAAAACGAACCTATTCTAAAGGGCTCGTCCGGGATTTGAACCCGGGACCTCTCGCACCCGAAGCGAGAATCATACCCCTAGACCAACGAGCCACCTCTCAAACCAGAGGAATTCACTACTCAGGAACAGTCTCTACAGGGACACTAACGACAGAGGAATGCATAAAAAGTCAGCCGCGCGACCAGAGGTATGGGAATTTGTACCCATACAATGGGCTCAGGTAACATCTGGTTTTGTGGCCGAGCGGTCTAAGGTGCTGATTTTAAGCTCCAGCCTCCACGAGGTGTGGGTTTGAATCCCACCACTGCAAAATTCTACATGGAAAATAGCACCAGCGGGCAAATTGACACCAAACATTTAGCCTTTTTCACACAACTGTAAAGCGCTGAATTTAAGCTCCAGCCTCCACGAGGTGTGGGTTTGAATCCCACCACTGCAAAATTCTACATGGAAAATAGCACCAGCGGGCAAATTGACACCAAACATTT
The DNA here is from genome assembly GCF_011004845.1 of Esox lucius. Lineage (NCBI taxonomy): Eukaryota > Metazoa > Chordata > Actinopteri > Esociformes > Esocidae > Esox > Esox lucius. Next base: position 34,840,242 of record NC_047584.1, on the reverse strand, counting down.
AGCCTTTTTCACACAACTGTAAAGCGCTGAATTTAAGCTCCAGCCTCCACGAGGTGTGGGTTTGAATCCCACCACTGCAAAATTCTACATGGAAAATAGCACCAGCGGGCAAATTGACACCAAACATTTAGCCTTTTTCACACAACTGCGAGTTTTGCCTACTGAACTCATTGACAGGCAGTCAGACAGTGATGTCTAAGGTACCCGGATGATGGCATGGGTAAAATTACCACCGGTCACAGTGATTTCCAAAACCTAGCCCATGAAATATTTCTTCAGAATAACAAGGATTTTCCTTTAAAACGAACCTATTCTAAAGGGCTCGTCCGGGATTTGAACCCGGGACCTCTCGCACCCAAAGCGAGAATCATACCCCTAGACCAACGAGCCACCTCTCAAACCAGAGGAATTCACTACTCAGGAACAGTCTCTACAGGGACACTAACGACAGAGGAATGCATAAAAAGTCAGCCGCGCGACCAGAGGTATGGGAATTTGTACCCATACAATGGGCTCAGGTAACATCTGGTTTTGTGGCCGAGCGGTCTAAGGTGCTGATTTTAAGCTCCAGCCTCCACGAGGTGTGGGTTTGAATCCCACCACTGCAAAATTCTACATGGAAAATAGCACCAGCGGGCAAATTGACACCAAACATTTAGCCTTTTTCACACAACTGTAAAGCGCTGAATTTAAGCTCCAGCCTCCACGAGGTGTGGGTTTGAATCCCACCACTGCAAAATTCTACATGGAAAATAGCACCAGCGGGCAAATTGACACCAAACATTTAGCCTTTTTCACACAACTGTAAAGCGCTGAATTTAAGCTCCAGCCTCCACGAGGTGTGGGTTTGAATCCCACCACTGCAAAATTCTACATGGAAAATAGCACCAGCGGGCAAATTGACACCAAACATTTAGCCTTTTTCACACAACTGCGAGTTTTGCCTACTGAACTCATTGACAGGCAGTCAGACAGTGATGTCTAAGGTACCCGGATGATGGCATGGGTAAAATTACCACCGGTCACAGTGATTTCCAAAACCTAGCCCATGAAATATTTTTTCAGAATAACAAGGATTTTCCTGTAAAACGAACCTATTCTAAAGGGCTCGTCCGGAAATTGAACCCGGGACCTCTCGCACCCGAAGCAAGAATCATACCCCTAGAATCCCACCGGTGACAGTGTTTTCCAAAACCCAGCCCATGTAATATTTCTTCAACTTAACCAGGATTTTCCTTTAAAATGCACCTATTCTAAAGGGCTCGTCCGGGATTTGAACCCGGGACCTCTTGCACCCAAAGCGAGAATCATACCCCTAGACCAACGAGCCACCTCTCAAACCAGAGGAATTCACTACTCAGGAACAGTCTCTACAGGGACACTAACGACAGAGGAATGCATAAAAAGTCAGCCGCGCGACCAGAGGTATGGGAATTTGTACCCATACAATGGGCTCAGGTAACATCTGGTTTTGTGGCCGAGCGGTCTAAGGTGCTGATTTTAAGCTCCAGCCTCCACGAGGTGTGGGTTTGAATCCCACCACTGCAAAATTCTACATGGAAAATAGCACCAGCGGGCAAATTGACACCAAACATTTAGCCTTTTTCACACAACTGTAAAGCGCTGAATTTAAGCTCCAGCCTCCACGAGGTGTGGGTTTGAATCCCACCACTGCAAAATTCTACATGGAAAATAGCACCAGCGGGCAAATTGACACCAAACATTTAGCCTTTTTCACACAACTGTAAAGCGCTGAATTTAAGCTCCAGCCTCCACGAGGTGTGGGTTTGAATCCCACCACTGCAAAATTCTACATGGAAAATAGCACCAGCGGGCAAATTGACACCAAACATTTAGCCTTTTTCACACAACTGCTAGTTTTGCCTACTGAACTCATTGACAGGCAGTCAGACAGTGATGTCTAAGGTACCCGGATGATGGCATGGGTAAAATTACCACCGGTCACAGTGATTTCCAAAACCTAGCCCATGAAATATTTTTTCAGAATAACAAGGATTTTCCTGTAAAACGAACCTATTCTAAAGGGCTCGTCCGGAAATTGAACCCGGGACCTCTCGCACCCGAAGCAAGAATCATACCCCTAGAATCCCACCGGTGACAGTGTTTTCCAAAACCCAGCCCATGTAATATTTCTTCAACTTAACCAGGATTTTCCTTTAAAATGCACCTATTCTAAAGGGCTCGTCCGGGATTTGAACCCGGGACCTCTTGCACCCAAAGCGAGAATCATACCCCTAGACCAACGAGCCACCTCTCAAACCAGAGGAATTCACTACTCAGGAACAGTCTCTACAGGGACACTAACGACAGAGGAATGCATAAAAAGTCAGCCGCGCGACCAGAGGTATGGGAATTTGTACCCATACAATGGGCTCAGGTAACATCTGGTTTTGTGGCCGAGCAGTCTAAGGTGCTGATTTTAAGCTCCAGCCTCCACGAGGTGTGGGTTTGAATCCCACCACTGCAAAATTCTACATGGAAAATAGCACCAGCGGGCAAATTGACACCAAACATTTAGCCTTTTTCACACAACTGCGAGTTTTGCCTACTGAACTCATTGACAGGCAGTCAGACAGTGATGTCTAAGGTACCCGGATGATGGCATGGGTAAAATTACCACCGGTCACAGTGATTTCCAAAACCTAGCCCATGAAATATTTTTTCAGAATAACAAGGATTTTCCTGTAAAACGAACCTATTCTAAAGGGCTCGTCCGGAATTTGAACCCGGGACCTCTCGCACCCGAAGCGAGAATCATACCCCTAGAATCCCACCGGTGGCAGTGTTTTCCAAAACCCAGCCCATGTAATATTTCTTCAACTTAACCAGGATTTTCCTTTAAAATGCACCTATTCTAAAGGGCTCGTCCGGGATTTGAACCCGGGACCTCTTGCACCCAAAGCGAGAATCATACCCCTAGACCAACGAGCCACCTCTCAAACCAGAGGAATTCACTACTCAGGAACAGTCTCTACAGGGACACTAACGACAGAGGAATGCATAAAAAGTCAGCCGCGCGACCAGAGGTATGGGAATTTGTACCCATACAATGGGCTCAGGTAACATCTGGTTTTGTGGCCGAGCGGTCTAAGGTGCTGATTTTAAGCTCCAGCCTCCACGAGGTGTGGGTTTGAATCCCACCACTGCAAAATTCTACATGGAAAATAGCACCAGCGGGCAAATTGACACCAAACATTTAGCCTTTTTCACACAACTGTAAAGCGCTGAATTTAAGCTCCAGCCTCCACGAGGTGTGGGTTTGAATCCCACCACTGCAAAATTCTACATGGAAAATAGCACCAGCGGGCAAATTGACACCAAACATTTAGCCTTTTTCACACAACTGTAAAGCGCTGAATTTAAGCTCCAGCCTCCACGAGGTGTGGGTTTGAATCCCACCACTGCAAAATTCTACATGGAAAATAGCACCAGCGGGCAAATTGACACCAAACATTTAGCCTTTTTCACACAACTGCTAGTTTTGCCTACTGAACTCATTGACAGGCAGTCAGACAGTGATGTCTAAGGTACCCGGATGATGGCATGGGTAAAATTACCACCGGTCACAGTGATTTCCAAAACCTAGCCCATGAAATATTTTTTCAGAATAACAAGGATTTTCCTGTAAAACGAACCTATTCTAAAGGGCTCGTCCGGAATTTGAACCCGGGACCTCTCGCACCCAAAGCGAGAATCATACCCCTAGACCAACGAGCCACCTCTCAAACCAGAGGAATTCACTACTCAGGAACAGTCTCTACAGGGACACTAACGACAGAGGAATGCATAAAAAGTCAGCCGCGCGACCAGAGGTATGGGAATTTGTACCCATACAATGGGCTCAGGTAACATCTGGTTTTGTGGCCGAGCGGTCTAAGGTGCTGATTTTAAGCTCCAGCCTCCACGAGGTGTGGGTTTGAATCCCACCACTGCAAAATTCTACATGGAAAATAGCACCAGCGGGCAAATTGACACCAAACATTTAGCCTTTTTCACACAACTGTAAAGCGCTGAATTTAAGCTCCAGCCTCCACGAGGTGTGGGTTTGAATCCCACCACTGCAAAATTCTACATGGAAAATAGCACCAGCGGGCAAATTGACACCAAACATTTAGCCTTTTTCACACAACTGTAAAGCGCTGAATTTAAGCTCCAGCCTCCACGAGGTGTGGGTTTGAATCCCACCACTGCAAAATTCTACATGGAAAATAGCACCAGCGGGCAAATTGACACCAAACATTTAGCCTTTTTCACACAACTGCGAGTTTTGCCTACTGAACTCATTGACAGGCAGTCAGACAGTGATGTCTAAGGTACCCGGATGATGGCATGGGTAAAATTACCACCGGTCACAGTGATTTCCAAAACCTAGCCCATGAAATATTTTTTCAGAATAACAAGGATTTTCCTGTAAAACGAACCTATTCTAAAGGGCTCGTCCGGAATTTGAACCCGGGACCTCTCGCACCCGAAGCGAGAATCATACCCCTAGAATCCCACCGGTGGCAGTGTTTTCCAAAACCCAGCCCATGTAATATTTCTTCAACTTAACCAGGATTTTCCTTTAAAATGCACCTATTCTAAAGGGCTCGTCCGGGATTTGAACCCGGGACCTCTTGCACCCAAAGCGAGAATCATACCCCTAGACCAACGAGCCACCTCTCAAACCAGAGGAATTCACTACTCAGGAACAGTCTCTACAGGGACACTAACGACAGAGGAATGCATAAAAAGTCAGCCGCGCGACCAGAGGTATGGGAATTTGTACCCATACAATGGGCTCAGGTAACATCTGGTTTTGTGGCCGAGCGGTCTAAGGTGCTGATTTTAAGCTCCAGCCTCCACGAGGTGTGGGTTTGAATCCCACCACTGCAAAATTCTACATGGAAAATAGCACCAGCGGGCAAATTGACACCAAACATTTAGCCTTTTTCACACAACTGTAAAGCGCTGAATTTAAGCTCCAGCCTCCACGAGGTGTGGGTTTGAATCCCACCACTGCAAAATTCTACATGGAAAATAGCACCAGCGGGCAAATTGACACCAAACATTTAGCCTTTTTCACACAACTGTAAAGCGCTGAATTTAAGCTCCAGCCTCCACGAGGTGTGGGTTTGAATCCCACCACTGCAAAATTCTACATGGAAAATAGCACCAGCGGGCAAATTGACACCAAACATTTAGCCTTTTTCACACAACTGCTAGTTTTGCCTACTGAACTCATTGACAGGCAGTCAGACAGTGATGTCTAAGGTACCCGGATGATGGCATGGGTAAAATTACCACCGGTCACAGTGATTTCCAAAACCTAGCCCATGAAATATTTTTTCAGAATAACAAGGATTTTCCTGTAAAACGAACCTATTCTAAAGGGCTCGTCCGGAATTTGAACCCGGGACCTCTCGCACCCGAAGCGAGAATCATACCCCTAGAATCCCACCGGTGGCAGTGTTTTCCAAAACCCAGCCCATGTAATATTTCTTCAACTTAACCAGGATTTTCCTTTAAAATGCACCTATTCTAAAGGGCTCGTCCGGGATTTGAACCCGGGACCTCTCGCACCCGAAGCGAGAATCATACCCCTAGACCAACGAGCCACCTCTCAAACCAGAGGAATTCACTACTCAGGAACAGTCTCTACAGGGACACTAACGACAGAGGAATGCATAAAAAGTCAGCCGCGCGACCAGAGGTATGGGAATTTGTACCCATACAATGGGCTCAGGTAACATCTGGTTTTGTGGCCGAGCGGTCTAAGGTGCTGATTTTAAGCTCCAGCCTCCACGAGGTGTGGGTTTGAATCCCACCACTGCAAAATTCTACATGGAAAATAGCACCAGCGGGCAAATTGACACCAAACATTTAGCCTTTTTCACACAACTGCGAGTTTTGCCTACTGAACTCATTGACAGGCAGTCAGACAGTGATGTCTAAGGTACCCGGATGATGGCATGGGTAAAATTACCACCGGTCACAGTGATTTCCAAAACCTAGCCCATGAAATATTTTTTCAGAATAACAAGGATTTTCCTGTAAAACGAACCTATTCTAAAGGGCTCGTCCGGAATTTGAACCCGGGACCTCTCGCACCCGAAGCGAGAATCATACCCCTAGAATCCCACCGGTGGCAGTGTTTTCCAAAACCCAGCCCATGTAATATTTCTTCAACTTAACCAGGATTTTCCTTTAAAATGCACCTATTCTAAAGGGCTCGTCCGGGATTTGAACCCGGGACCTCTCGCACCCAAAGCGAGAATCATACCCCTAGACCAACGAGCCACCTCTCAAACCAGAGGAATTCACTACTCAGGAACAGTCTCTACAGGGACACTAACGACAGAGGAATGCATAAAAAGTCAGCCGCGCGACCAGAGGTATGGGAATTTGTACCCATACAATGGGCTCAGGTAACATCTGGTTTTGTGGCCGAGCGGTCTAAGGTGCTGATTTTAAGCTCCAGCCTCCACGAGGTGTGGGTTTGAATCCCACCACTGCAAAATTCTACATGGAAAATAGCACCAGCGGGCAAATTGACACCAAACATTTAGCCTTTTTCACACAACTGTAAAGCGCTGAATTTAAGCTCCAGCCTCCACGAGGTGTGGGTTTGAATCCCACCACTGCAAAATTCTACATGGAAAATAGCACCAGCGGGCAAATTGACACCAAACATTTAGCCTTTTTCACACAACTGTAAAGCGCTGAATTTAAGCTCCAGCCTCCACGAGGTGTGGGTTTGAATCCCACCACTGCAAAATTCTACATGGAAAATAGCACCAGCGGGCAAATTGACACCAAACATTTAGCCTTTTTCACACAACTGCTAGTTTTGCCTACTGAACTCATTGACAGGCAGTCAGACAGTGATGTCTAAGGTACCCGGATGATGGCATGGGTAAAATTACCACCGGTCACAGTGATTTCCAAAACCTAGCCCATGAAATATTTTTTCAGAATAACAAGGATTTTCCTGTAAAACGAACCTATTCTAAAGGGCTCGTCCGGAAATTGAACCCGGGACCTCTCGCACCCGAAGCGAGAATCATACCCCTAGAATCCCACCGGTGACAGTGTTTTCCAAAACCCAGCCCATGTAATATTTCTTCAACTTAACCAGGATTTTCCTTTAAAATGCACCTATTCTAAAGGGCTCGTCCGGGATTTGAACCCGGGACCTCTCGCACCCAAAGCGAGAATCATACCCCTAGACCAACGAGCCACCTCACTGCCCAGAGGAATTCACTACTCAGGAACAGTCTCTACAGGGACACTAACGACAGAGGAATGCATAAAAAGTCAGCCGCGCGACCAGAGGTATGGGAATTTGTACCCATACAATGGGCTCAGGTAACATCTGGTTTTGTGGCCGAGCAGTCTAAGGTGCTGATTTTAAGCTCCAGCCTCCACGAGGTGTGGGTTTGAATCCCACCACTGCAAAATTCTACATGGAAAATAGCACCAGCGGGCAAATTGACACCAAACATTTAGCCTTTTTCACACAACTGCGAGTTTTGCCTACTGAACTCATTGACAGGCAGTCAGACAGTGATGTCTAAGGTACCCGGATGATGGCATGGGTAAAATTACCACCGGTCACAGTGATTTCCAAAACCTAGCCCATGAAATATTTTTTCAGAATAACAAGGATTTTCCTGTAAAACGAACCTATTCTAAAGGGCTCGTCCGGGATTTGAACCTGGGAACTCTCGCACCCGAAGCGAGAATCATACCCCTAGAATCCCACCGGTGACAGTGTTTTCCAAAATCTAGCCCATGAAATATTTCTTCAGAATAACAAGGTTTTTCCTTTAAAACGAACCTATTCTAAAGGGCTCGTCCGGGATTTGAACCCGGGACCTCTCGCACCCGAAGCGAGAATCATACCCCTAGACCAACGAGCCACCTCACTGCCCAGAGGAATTCACTACTCAGGAACAGTCTCTACAGGGACACTAACGACAGAGGAATGCATAAAAAGTCAGCCGCGCGACCAGAGGTATGGGAATTTGTACCCATACAATGGGCTCAGGTAACATCTGGTTTTGTGGCCGAGCAGTCTAAGGTGCTGATTTTAAGCTCCAGCCTCCACGAGGTGTGGGTTTGAATCCCACCACTGCAAAATTCTACATGGAAAATAGCACCAGCGGGCAAATTGACACCAAACATTTAGCCTTTTTCACACAACTGCGAGTTTTGCCTACTGAACTCATTGACAGGCAGTCAGACAGTGATGTCTAAGGTACCCGGATGATGGCATGGGTAAAATTACCACCGGTCACAGTGATTTCCAAAACCTAGCCCATGAAATATTTTTTCAGAATAACAAGGATTTTCCTGTAAAACGAACCTATTCTAAAGGGCTCGTCCGGGATTTGAACCTGGGAACTCTCGCACCCGAAGCGAGAATCATACCCCTAGAATCCCACCGGTGACAGTGTTTTCCAAAATCTAGCCCATGAAATATTTCTTCAGAATAACAAGGTTTTTCCTTTAAAACGAACCTATTCTAAAGGGCTCGTCCGGGATTTGAACCCGGGACCTCTCGCACCCGAAGCGAGAATCATACCCCTAGACCAACGAGCCACCTCACTGCCCAGAGGAATTCACTACTCAGGAACAGTCTCTACAGGGACACTAACGACAGAGGAATGCATAAAAAGTCAGCCGCGCGACCAGAGGTATGGGAATTTGTACCCATACAATGGGCTCAGGTAACATCTGGTTTTGTGGCCGAGCAGTCTAAGGTGCTGATTTTAAGCTCCAGCCTCCACGAGGTGTGGGTTTGAATCCCACCACTGCAAAATTCTACATGGAAAATAGCACCAGCGGGCAAATTGACACCAAACATTTAGCCTTTTTCACACAACTGCGAGTTTTGCCTACTGAACTCATTGACAGGCAGTCAGACAGTGATGTCTAAGGTACCCGGATGATGGCATGGGTAAAATTACCACCGGTCACAGTGATTTCCAAAACCTAGCCCATGAAATATTTTTTCAGAATAACAAGGATTTTCCTGTAAAACGAACCTATTCTAAAGGGCTCGTCCGGAAATTGAACCCGGGACCTCTCGCACCCGAAGCGAGAATCATACCCCTAGAATCCCACCGGTGACAGTGTTTTCCAAAACCCAGCCCATGTAATATTTCTTCAACTTAACCAGGATTTTCCTTTAAAATGCACCTATTCTAAAGGGCTCGTCCGGGATTTGAACCCGGGACCTCTCGCACCCAAAGCGAGAATCATACCCCTAGACCAACGAGCCACCTCTCAAACCAGAGGAATTCACTACTCAGGAACAGTCTCTACAGGGACACTAACGACAGAGGAATGCATAAAAAGTCAGCCGCGCGACCAGAGGTATGGGAATTTGTACCCATACAATGGGCTCAGGTAACATCTGGTTTTGTGGCCGAGCGGTCTAAGGTGCTGATTTTAAGCTCCAGCCTCCACGAGGTGTGGGTTTGAATCCCACCACTGCAAAATTCTACATGGAAAATAGCACCAGCGGGCAAATTGACACCAAACATTTAGCCTTTTTCACACAACTGTAAAGCGCTGAATTTAAGCTCCAGCCTCCACGAGGTGTGGGTTTGAATCCCACCACTGCAAAATTCTACATGGAAAATAGCACCAGCGGGCAAATTGACACCAAACATTTAGCCTTTTTCACACAACTGCGAGTTTTGCCTACTGAACTCATTGACAGGCAGTCAGACAGTGATGTCTAAGGTACCCGGATGATGGCATGGGTAAAATTACCACCGGTCACAGTGATTTCCAAAACCTAGCCCATGAAATATTTTTTCAGAATAACAAGGATTTTCCTGTAAAACGAACCTATTCTAAAGGGCTCGTCCGGGATTTGAACCTGGGAACTCTCGCACCCGAAGCGAGAATCATACCCCTAGAATCCCACCGGTGACAGTGTTTTCCAAAATCTAGCCCATGAAATATTTCTTCAGAATAACAAGGTTTTTCCTTTAAAACGAACCTATTCTAAAGGGCTCGTCCGGGATTTGAACCCGGGACCTCTCGCACCCGAAGCGAGAATCATACCCCTAGACCAACGAGCCACCTGACTGCCCAGAGGAATTCACTACTCAGGAACAGTCTCTACAGGGACACTAACGACAGAGGAATGCATAAAAAGTCAGCCGCGCGACCAGAGGTATGGGAATTTGTACCCATACAATGGGCTCAGGTAACATCTGGTTTTGTGGCCGAGCAGTCTAAGGTGCTGATTTTAAGCTCCAGCCTCCACGAGGTGTGGGTTTGAATCCCACCACTGCAAAATTCTACATGGAAAATAGCACCAGCGGGCAAATTGACACCAAACATTTAGCCTTTTTCACACAACTGCGAGTTTTGCCTACTGAACTCATTGACAGGCAGTCAGACAGTGATGTCTAAGGTACCCGGATGATGGCATGGGTAAAATTACCACCGGTCACAGTGATTTCCAAAACCTAGCCCATGAAATATTTTTTCAGAATAACAAGGATTTTCCTGTAAAACGAACCTATTCTAAAGGGCTCGTCCGGAAATTGAACCCGGGACCTCTCGCACCCGAAGCGAGAATCATACCCCTAGAATCCCACCGGGGACAGTGTTTTCCAAAACCCAGCCCATGTAATATTTCTTCAACTTAACCAGGATTTTCCTTTAAAATGCACCTATTCTAAAGGGCTCGTCCGGGATTTGAACCCTGGACCTCTCGCACCCAAAGCGAGAATCATACCCCTAGACCAACGAGCCACCTCTCAAACCAGAGGAATTCACTACTCAGGAACAGTCTCTACAGGGACACTAACGACAGAGGAATGCATAAAAAGTCAGCCGCGCGACCAGAGGTATGGGAATTTGTACCCATACAATGGGCTCAGGTAACATCTGGTTTTGTGGCCGAGCGGTCTAAGGTGCTGATTTTAAGCTCCAGCCTCCACGAGGTGTGGGTTTGAATCCCACCACTGCAAAATTCTACATGGAAAATAGCACCAGCGGGCAAATTGACACCAAACATTTAGCCTTTTTCACACAACTGTAAAGCGCTGAATTTAAGCTCCAGCCTCCACGAGGTGTGGGTTTGAATCCCACCACTGCAAAATTCTACATGGAAAATAGCACCAGCGGGCAAATTGACACCAAACATTTAGCCTTTTTCACACAACTGTAAAGCGCTGAATTTAAGCTCCAGCCTCCACGAGGTGTGGGTTTGAATCCCACCACTGCAAAATTCTACATGGAAAATAGCACCAGCGGGCAAATTGACACCAAACATTTAGCCTTTTTCACACAACTGCGAGTTTTGCCTACTGAACTCATTGACAGGCAGTCAGACAGTGATGTCTAAGGTACCCGGATGATGGCATGGGTAAAATTACCACCGGTCACAGTGATTTCCAAAACCTAGCCCATGAAATATTTTTTCAGAATAACAAGGATTTTCCTGTAAAACGAACCTATTCTAAAGGGCTCGTCCGGAATTTGAACCCGGGACCTCTCGCACCCGAAGCGAGAATCATACCCCTAGAATCCCACCGGTGACAGTGTTTTCCAAAACCCAGCCCATGTAATATTTCTTCAAATTAACCAGGATTTTCAGTTAAAATGCACCTATTCTAAAGGGCTCGTCCGGGATTTGAACCCGGGACCTCTCGCACCCAAAGCGAGAATCATACCCCTAGACCAACGAGCCACCTCTCAAACCAGAGGAATTCACTACTCAGGAACAGTCTCTACAGGGACACTAACGACAGAGGAATGCATAAAAAGTCAGCCGCGCGACCAGAGGTATGGGAATTTGTACCCATACAATGGGCTCAGGTAACATCTGGTTTTGTGGCCGAGCGGTCTAAGGTGCTGATTTTAAGCTCCAGCCTCCACGAGGTGTGGGTTTGAATCCCACCACTGCAAAATTCTACATGGAAAATAGCACCAGCGGGCAAATTGACACCAAACATTTAGCCTTTTTCACACAACTGTAAAGCGCTGAATTTAAGCTCCAGCCTCCACGAGGTGTGGGTTTGAATCCCACCACTGCAAAATTCTACATGGAAAATAGCACCAGCGGGCAAATTGACACCAAACATTTAGCCTTTTTCACACAACTGCGAGTTTTGCCTACTGAACTCATTGACAGGCAGTCAGACAGTGTTGTCTAAGGTACCCGGATGATGGCATGGGTAAAATTACCACCGGTCACAGTGATTTCCAAAACCTAGCCCATGAAATATTTTTTCAGAATAACAAGGATTTTCCTGTAAAACGAACCTATTCTAAAGGGCTCGTCCGGAATTTGAACCCGGGACCTCTCGCACCCGAAACGAGAATCATACCCCTAGAATCCCACCGGTGGCAGTGTTTTCCAAAACCCAGCCCATGTAATATTTCTTCAACTTAACCAGGATTTTCCTTTAAAATGCACCTATTCTAAAGGGCTCGTCCGGGATTTGAACCCGGGACCTCTCGCACCCAAAGCGAGAATCATACCCCTAGACCAACGAGCCACCTCTCAAACCAGAGGAATTCACTACTCAGGAACAGTCTCTACAGGGACACTAACGACAGAGGAATGCATAAAAAGTCAGCCGCGCGACCAGAGGTATGGGAATTTGTACCCATACAATGGGCTCAGGTAACAGCGGGCAAATTGACACCAAACATTTAGCCTTTTTCACACAACTGCGAGTTTTGCCTACTGAACTCATTGACAGGCAGTCAGACAGTGATGTCTAAGGTACCCGGATGATGGCATGGGTAAAATTACCACCGGTCACAGTGATTTCCAAAACCTAGCCCATGAAATATTTTTTCAGAATAACAAGGATTTTCCTGTAAAACGAACCTATTCTAAAGGGCTCGTCCGGAATTTGAACCCGGGACCTCTCGCACCCAAAGCGAGAATCATACCCCTAGACCAACGAGCCACCTCTCAAACCAGAGGAATTCACTACTCAGGAACAGTCTCTACAGGGACACTAACGACAGAGGAATGCATAAAAAGTCAGCCGCGCGACCAGAGGTATGGGAATTTGTACCCATACAATGGGCTCAGGTAACATCTGGTTTTGTGGCCGAGCGGTCTAAGGTGCTGATTTTAAGCTCCAGCCTCCACGAGGTGTGGGTTTGAATCCCACCACTGCAAAATTCTACATGGAAAATAGCACCAGCGGGCAAATTGACACCAAACATTTAGCCTTTTTCACACAACTGTAAAGCGCTGAATTTAAGCTCCAGCCTCCACGAGGTGTGGGTTTGAATCCCACCACTGCAAAATTCTACATGGAAAATAGCACCAGCGGGCAAATTGACACCAAACATTTAGCCTTTTTCACACAACTGTAAAGCGCTGAATTTAAGCTCCAGCCTCCACGAGGTGTGGGTTTGAATCCCACCACTGCAAAATTCTACATGGAAAATAGCACCAGCGGGCAAATTGACACCAAACATTTAGCCTTTTTCACACAACTGCGAGTTTTGCCTACTGAACTCATTGACAGGCAGTCAGACAGTGATGTCTAAGGTACCCGGATGATGGCATGGGTAAAATTACCACCGGTCACAGTGATTTCCAAAACCTAGCCCATGAAATATTTTTTCAGAATAACAAGGATTTTCCTGTAAAACGAACCTATTCTAAAGGGCTCGTCCGGAATTTGAACCCGGGACCTCTCGCACCCGAAGCGAGAATCATACCCCTAGAATCCCACCGGTGACAGTGTTTTCCAAAACCCAGCCCATGTAATATTTCTTCAAATTAACCAGGATTTTCAGTTAAAATGCACCTATTCTAAAGGGCTCGTCCGGGATTTGAACCCGGGACCTCTCGCACCCAAAGCGAGAATCATACCCCTAGACCAACGAGCCACCTCTCAAACCAGAGGAATTCACTACTCAGGAACAGTCTCTACAGGGACACTAACGACAGAGGAATGCATAAAAAGTCAGCCGCGCGACCAGAGGTATGGGAATTTGTACCCATACAATGGGCTCAGGTAACATCTGGTTTTGTGGCCGAGCAGTCTAAGGTGCTGATTTTAAGCTCCAGCCTCCACGAGGTGTGGGTTTGAATCCCACCACTGCAAAATTCTACATGGAAAATAGCACCAGCGGGCAAATTGACACCAAACATTTAGCCTTTTTCACACAACTGTAAAGCGCTGAATTTAAGCTCCAGCCTCCACGAGGTGTGGGTTTGAATCCCACCACTGCAAAATTCTACATGGAAAATAGCACCAGCGGGCAAATTGACACCAAACATTTAGCCTTTTTCACACAACTGCGAGTTTTGCCTACTGAACTCATTGACAGGCAGTCAGACAGTGATGTCTAAGGTACCCGGATGATGGCATGGGTAAAATTACCACCGGTCACAGTGATTTCCAAAACCTAGCCCATGAAATATTTTTTCAGAATAACAAGGATTTTCCTGTAAAACGAACCTATTCTAAAGGGCTCGTCCGGAATTTGAACCCGGGACCTCTCGCACCCGAAACGAGAATCATACCCCTAGAATCCCACCGGTGGCAGTGTTTTCCAAAACCCAGCCCATGTAATATTTCTTCAACTTAACCAGGATTTTCCTTTAAAATGCACCTATTCTAAAGGGCTCGTCCGGGATTTGAACCCGGGACCTCTCGCACCCAAAGCGAGAATCATACCCCTAGACCAACGAGCCACCTCTCAAACCAGAGGAATTCACTACTCAGGAACAGTCTCTACAGGGACACTAACGACAGAGGAATGCATAAAAAGTCAGCCGCGCGACCAGAGGTATGGGAATTTGTACCCATACAATGGGCTCAGGTAACATCTGGTTTTGTGGCCGAGCGGTCTAAGGTGCTGATTTTAAGCTCCAGCCTCCACGAGGTGTGGGTTTGAATCCCACCACTGCAAAATTCTACATGGAAAATAGCACCAGCGGGCAAATTGACACCAAACATTTAGCCTTTTTCACACAACTGTAAAGCGCTGAATTTAAGCTCCAGCCTCCACGAGGTGTGGGTTTGAATCCCACCACTGCAAAATTCTACATGGAAAATAGCACCAGCGGGCAAATTGACACCAAACATTTAGCCTTTTTCACACAACTGTAAAGCGCTGAATTTAAGCTCCAGCCTCCACGAGGTGTGGGTTTGAATCCCACCACTGCAAAATTCTACATGGAAAATAGCACCAGCGGGCAAATTGACACCAAACATTTAGCCTTTTTCACACAACTGCGAGTTTTGCCTACTGAACTCATTGACAGGCAGTCAGACAGTGATGTCTAAGGTACCCGGATGATGGCATGGGTAAAATTACCACCGGTCACAGTGATTTCCAAAACCTAGCCCATGAAATATTTTTTCAGAATAACAAGGATTTTCCTGTAAAACGAACCTATTCTAAAGGGCTCGTCCGGAATTTGAACCCGGGACCTCTCGCACCCGAAGCGAGAATCATACCCCTAGAATCCCACCGGTGGCAGTGTTTTCCAAAACCCAGCCCATGTAATATTTCTTCAACATAACCAGGATTTTCAGTTAAAATGCACCTATTCTAAAGGGCTCGTCCGGGATTTGAACCCGGGACCTCTCGCACCCAAAGCGAGAATCATACCCCTAGACCAACGAGCCACCTCTCAAACCAGAGGAATTCACTACTCAGGAACAGTCTCTACAGGGACACTAACGACAGAGGAATGCATAAAAAGTCAGCCGCGCGACCAGAGGTATGGGAATTTGTACCCATACAATGGGCTCAGGTAACAGCGGGCAAATTGACACCAAACATTTAGCCTTTTTCACACAACTGCGAGTTTTGCCTACTGAACTCATTGACAGGCAGTCAGACAGTGATGTCTAAGGTACCCGGATGATGGCATGGGTAAAATTACCACCGGTCACAGTGATTTCCAAAACCTAGCCCATGAAATATTTTTTCAGAATAACAAGGATTTTCCTGTAAAACGAACCTATTCTAAAGGGCTCGTCCGGTATTTGAACCCGGGACCTCTCGCACCCAAAGCGAGAATCATACCCCTAGACCAACGAGCCACCTCTCAAACCAGAGGAATTCACTACTCAGGAACAGTCTCTACAGGGACACTAACGACAGAGGAATGCATAAAAAGTCAGCCGCGCGACCAGAGGTATGGGAATTTGTACCCATACAATGGGCTCAGGTAACATCTGGTTTTGTGGCCGAGCGGTCTAAGGTGCTGATTTTAAGCTCCAGCCTCCACGAGGTGTGGGTTTGAATCCCACCACTGCAAAATTCTACATGGAAAATAGCACCAGCGGGCAAATTGACACCAAACATTTAGCCTTTTTCACACAACTGTAAAGCGCTGAATTTAAGCTCCAGCCTCCACGAGGTGTGGGTTTGAATCCCACCACTGCAAAATTCTACATGGAAAATAGCACCAGCGGGCAAATTGACACCAAACATTTAGCCTTTTTCACACAACTGTAAAGCGCTGAATTTAAGCTCCAGCCTCCACGAGGTGTGGGTTTGAATCCCACCACTGCAAAATTCTACATGGAAAATAGCACCAGCGGGCAAATTGACACCAAACATTTAGCCTTTTTCACACAACTGC
>NC_047584.1:34746136-34818636 GCF_011004845.1 Esox lucius | reverse complement strand
CTAACGACAGAGGAATGCATAAAAAGTCAGCCGCGCGACCAGAGGTATGGGAATTTGTACCCATACAATGGGCTCAGGTAACAGCGGGCAAATTGACACCAAACATTTAGCCTTTTTCACACAACTGCGAGTTTTGCCTACTGAACTCATTGACAGGCAGTCAGACAGTGATGTCTAAGGTACCCGGATGATGGCATGGGTAAAATTACCACCGGTCACAGTGATTTCCAAAACCTAGCCCATGAAATATTTTTTCAGAATAACAAGGATTTTCCTGTAAAACGAACCTATTCTAAAGGGCTCGTCCGGAATTTGAACCCGGGACCTCTCGCACCCAAAGCGAGAATCATACCCCTAGACCAACGAGCCACCTCTCAAACCAGAGGAATTCACTACTCAGGAACAGTCTCTACAGGGACACTAACGACAGAGGAATGCATAAAAAGTCAGCCGCGCGACCAGAGGTATGGGAATTTGTACCCATACAATGGGCTCAGGTAACATCTGGTTTTGTGGCCGAGCGGTCTAAGGTGCTGATTTTAAGCTCCAGCCTCCACGAGGTGTGGGTTTGAATCCCACCACTGCAAAATTCTACATGGAAAATAGCACCAGCGGGCAAATTGACACCAAACATTTAGCCTTTTTCACACAACTGTAAAGCGCTGAATTTAAGCTCCAGCCTCCACGAGGTGTGGGTTTGAATCCCACCACTGCAAAATTCTACATGGAAAATAGCACCAGCGGGCAAATTGACACCAAACATTTAGCCTTTTTCACACAACTGTAAAGCGCTGAATTTAAGCTCCAGCCTCCACGAGGTGTGGGTTTGAATCCCACCACTGCAAAATTCTACATGGAAAATAGCACCAGCGGGCAAATTGACACCAAACATTTAGCCTTTTTCACACAACTGCGAGTTTTGCCTACTGAACTCATTGACAGGCAGTCAGACAGTGATGTCTAAGGTACCCGGATGATGGCATGGGTAAAATTACCACCGGTCACAGTGATTTCCAAAACCTAGCCCATGAAATATTTTTTCAGAATAACAAGGATTTTCCTGTAAAACGAACCTATTCTAAAGGGCTCGTCCGGAAATTGAACCCGGGACCTCTCGCACCCGAAGCAAGAATCATACCCCTAGAATCCCACCGGTGACAGTGTTTTCCAAAACCCAGCCCATGTAATATTTCTTCAACTTAACCAGGATTTTCCTTTAAAATGCACCTATTCTAAAGGGCTCGTCCGGGATTTGAACCCTGGACCTCTCGCACCCAAAGCGAGAATCATACCCCTAGACCAACGAGCCACCTCTCAAACCAGAGGAATTCACTACTCAGGAACAGTCTCTACAGGGACACTAACGACAGAGGAATGCATAAAAAGTCAGCCGCGCGACCAGAGGTATGGGAATTTGTACCCATACAATGGGCTCAGGTAACATCTGGTTTTGTGGCCGAGCGGTCTAAGGTGCTGATTTTAAGCTCCAGCCTCCACGAGGTGTGGGTTTAAATCCCACCACTGCAAAATTCTACATGGAAAATAGCACCAGCGGGCAAATTGACACCAAACATTTAGCCTTTTTCACACAACTGCGAGTTTTGCCTACTGAACTCATTGACAGGCAGTCAGACAGTGATGTCTAAGGTACCCGGATGATGGCATGGGTAAAATTACCACCGGTCACAGTGATTTCCAAAACCTAGCCCATGAAATATTTTTTCAGAATAACAAGGATTTTCCTGTAAAACGAACCTATTCTAAAGGGCTTGTCCGGAAATTGAACCCGGGACCCCTCGCACCCGAAGCGAGAATCATACCCCTAGAATCCCACCGGTGACAGTGTTTTCCAAAACCCAGCCCATGTAATATTTCTTCAAATTAACCAGGATATTCAGTTAAAATGCACCTATTCTAAAGGGCTCGTCCGGGATTTGAACCCGGGACCTCTCGCACCCAAAGCGAGAATCATACCCCTAGACCAACGAGCCACCTCTCAAACCAGAGGAATTCACTACTCAGGAACAGTCTCTACAGGGACACTAACGACAGAGGAATGCATAAAAAGTCAGCCGCGCGACCAGAGGTATGGGAATTTGTACCCATACAATGGGCTCAGGTAACATCTGGTTTTGTGGCCGAGCGGTCTAAGGTGCTGATTTTAAGCTCCAGCCTCCACGAGGTGTGGGTTTGAATCCCACCACTGCAAAATTCTACATGGAAAATAGCACCAGCGGGCAAATTGACACCAAACATTTAGCCTTTTTCACACAACTGTAAAGCGCTGAATTTAAGCTCCAGCCTCCACGAGGTGTGGGTTTGAATCCCACCACTGCAAAATTCTACATGGAAAATAGCACCAGCGGGCAAATTGACACCAAACATTTAGCCTTTTTCACACAACTGTAAAGCGCTGAATTTAAGCTCCAGCCTCCACGAGGTGTGGGTTTGAATCCCACCACTGCAAAATTCTACATGGAAAATAGCACCAGCGGGCAAATTGACACCAAACATTTAGCCTTTTTCACACAACTGCGAGTTTTGCCTACTGAACTCATTGACAGGCAGTCAGACAGTGATGTCTAAGGTACCCGGATGATGGCATGGGTAAAATTACCACCGGTCACAGTGATTTCCAAAACCTAGCCCATGAAATATTTTTTCAGAATAACAAGGATTTTCCTGTAAAACGAACCTATTCTAAAGGGCTCGTCCGGGATTTGAACCCGGGACCTCTCGCACCCAAAGCGAGAATCATACCCCTAGACCAACGAGCCACCTCTCAAACCAGAGGAATTCACTACTCAGGAACAGTCTCTACAGGGACACTAACGACAGAGGAATGCATAAAAAGTCAGCCGCGCGACCAGAGGTATGGGAATTTGTACCCATACAATGGGCTCAGGTAACATCTGGTTTTGTGGCCGAGCGGTCTAAGGTGCTGATTTTAAGCTCCAGCCTCCACGAGGTGTGGGTTTGAATCCCACCACTGCAAAATTCTACATGGAAAATAGCACCAGCGGGCAAATTGACACCAAACATTTAGCCTTTTTCACACAACTGTAAAGCGCTGAATTTAAGCTCCAGCCTCCACGAGGTGTGGGTTTGAATCCCACCACTGCAAAATTCTACATGGAAAATAGCACCAGCGGGCAAATTGACACCAAACATTTAGCCTTTTTCACACAACTGTAAAGCGCTGAATTTAAGCTCCAGCCTCCACGAGGTGTGGGTTTGAATCCCACCACTGCAAAATTCTACATGGAAAATAGCACCAGCGGGCAAATTGACACCAAACATTTAGCCTTTTTCACACAACTGCGAGTTTTGCCTACTGAACTCATTGACAGGCAGTCAGACAGTGATGTCCAAGGTACCCGGATGATGGCATGGGTAAAATTACCACCGGTCACAGTGATTTCCAAAACCTAGCCCATGAAATATTTTTTCAGAATAACAAGGATTTTCCTGTAAAACGAACCTATTCTAAAGGGCTCGTCCGGAATTTGAACCCGGGACCTCTCGCACCCGAAGCGAGAATCATACCCCTAGAATCCCACCGGTGACAGTGTTTTCCAAAACCCAGCCCATGTAATATTTCTTCAAATTAACCAGGATTTTCAGTTAAAATGCACCTATTCTAAAGGGCTCGTCCGGGATTTGAACCCGGGACCTCTCGCACCCAAAGCGAGAATCATACCCCTAGACCAACGAGCCACCTCTCAAACCAGAGGAATTCACTACTCAGGAACAGTCTCTACAGGGACACTAACGACAGAGGAATGCATAAAAAGTCAGCCGCGCGACCAGAGGTATGGGAATTTGTACCCATACAATGGGCTCAGGTAACATCTGGTTTTGTGGCCGAGCGGTCTAAGGTGCTGATTTTAAGCTCCAGCCTCCACGAGGTGTGGGTTTGAATCCCACCACTGCAAAATTCTACATGGAAAATAGCACCAGCGGGCAAATTGACACCAAACATTTAGCCTTTTTCACACAACTGTAAAGCGCTGAATTTAAGCTCCAGCCTCCACGAGGTGTGGGTTTGAATCCCACCACTGCAAAATTCTACATGGAAAATAGCACCAGCGGGCAAATTGACACCAAACATTTAGCCTTTTTCACACAACTGTAAAGCGCTGATTTTAAGCTCCAGCCTCCACGAGGTGTGGGTTTGAATCCCACCACTGCAAAATTCTACATGGAAAATAGCACCAGCGGGCAAATTGACACCAAACATTTAGCCTTTTTCACACAACTGCGAGTTTTGCCTACTGAACTCATTGACAGGCAGTCAGACAGTGATGTCCAAGGTACCCGGATGATGGCATGGGTAAAATTACCACCGGTCACAGTGATTTCCAAAACCTAGCCCATGAAATATTTTTTCAGAATAACAAGGATTTTCCTGTAAAACGAACCTATTCTAAAGGGCTCGTCCGGAATTTGAACCCGGGACCTCTCGCACCCGAAGCGAGAATCATACCCCTAGAATCCCACCGGTGGCAGTGTTTTCCAAAACCCAGCCCATGTAATATTTCTTCAACTTAACCAGGATTTTCAGTTAAAATGCACCTATTCTAAAGGGCTCGTCCGGGATTTGAACCCGGGACCTCTCGCACCCAAAGCGAGAATCATACCCCTAGACCAACGAGCCACCTCTCAAACCAGAGGAATTCACTACTCAGGAACAGTCTCTACAGGGACACTAACGACAGAGGAATGCATAAAAAGTCAGCCGCGCGACCAGAGGTATGGGAATTTGTACCCATACAATGGGCTCAGGTAACATCTGGTTTTGTGGCCGAGCAGTCTAAGGTGCTGATTTTAAGCTCCAGCCTCCACGAGGTGTGGGTTTGAATCCCACCACTGCAAAATTCTACATGGAAAATAGCACCAGCGGGCAAATTGACACCAAACATTTAGCCTTTTTCACACAACTGTAAAGCGCTGAATTTAAGCTCCAGCCTCCACGAGGTGTGGGTTTGAATCCCACCACTGCAAAATTCTACATGGAAAATAGCACCAGCGGGCAAATTGACACCAAACATTTAGCCTTTTTCACACAACTGTAAAGCGCTGAATTTAAGCTCCAGCCTCCACGAGGTGTGGGTTTGAATCCCACCACTGCAAAATTCTACATGGAAAATAGCACCAGCGGGCAAATTGACACCAAACATTTAGCCTTTTTCACACAACTGCGAGTTTTGCCTACTGAACTCATTGACAGGCAGTCAGACAGTGATGTCTAAGGTACCCGGATGATGGCATGGGTAAAATTACCACCGGTCACAGTGATTTCCAAAACCTAGCCCATGAAATATTTTTTCAGAATAACAAGGATTTTCCTGTAAAACGAACCTATTCTAAAGGGCTCGTCCGGAAATTGAACCCGGGACCTCTCGCACCCGAAGCAAGAATCATACCCCTAGAATCCCACCGGTGACAGTGTTTTCCAAAACCCAGCCCATGTAATATTTCTTCAACTTAACCAGGATTTTCCTTTAAAATGCACCTATTCTAAAGGGCTCGTCCGGGATTTGAACCCGGGACCTCTCGCACCCAAAGCGAGAATCATACCCCTAGACCAACGAGCCACCTCTCAAACCAGAGGAATTCACTACTCAGGAACAGTCTCTACAGGGACACTAACGACAGAGGAATGCATAAAAAGTCAGCCGCGCGACCAGAGGTATGGGAATTTGTACCCATACAATGGGCTCAGGTAACATCTGGTTTTGTGGCCGAGCGGTCTAAGGTGCTGATTTTAAGCTCCAGCCTCCACGAGGTGTGGGTTTAAATCCCACCACTGCAAAATTCTACATGGAAAATAGCACCAGCGGGCAAATTGACACCAAACATTTAGCCTTTTTCACACAACTGCGAGTTTTGCCTACTGAACTCATTGACAGGCAGTCAGAGAGTGATGTCTAAGGTACCCGGATGATGGCATGGGTAAAATTACCACCGGTCACAGTGATTTCCAAAACCTAGCCCATGAAATATTTTTTCAGAATAACAAGGATTTTCCTGTAAAACGAACCTATTCTAAAGGGCTCGTCCGGAAATTGAACCCGGGACCTCTCGCACCCGAAGCAAGAATCATACCCCTAGAATCCCACCGGTGACAGTGTTTTCCAAAACCCAGCCCATGTAATATTTCTTCAACTTAACCAGGATTTTCCTTTAAAATGCACCTATTCTAAAGGGCTCGTCCGGGATTTGAACCCGGGACCTCTCGCACCCAAAGCGAGAATCATACCCCTAGACCAACGAGCCACCTCTCAAACCAGAGGAATTCACTACTCAGGAACAGTCTCTACAGGGACACTAACGACAGAGGAATGCATAAAAAGTCAGCCGCGCGACCAGAGGTATGGGAATTTGTACCCATACAATGGGCTCAGGTAACATCTGGTTTTGTGGCCGAGCGGTCTAAGGTGCTGATTTTAAGCTCCAGCCTCCACGAGGTGTGGGTTTAAATCCCACCACTGCAAAATTCTACATGGAAAATAGCACCAGCGGGCAAATTGACACCAAACATTTAGCCTTTTTCACACAACTGCGAGTTTTGCCTACTGAACTCATTGACAGGCAGTCAGACAGTGATGTCTAAGGTACCCGGATGATGGCATGGGTAAAATTACCACCGGTCACAGTGATTTCCAAAACCTAGCCCATGAAATATTTTTTCAGAATAACAAGGATTTTCCTGTAAAACGAACCTATTCTAAAGGGCTTGTCCGGAAATTGAACCCGGGACCCCTCGCACCCGAAGCGAGAATCATACCCCTAGAATCCCACCGGTGACAGTGTTTTCCAAAACCCAGCCCATGTAATATTTCTTCAAATTAACCAGGATATTCAGTTAAAATGCACCTATTCTAAAGGGCTCGTCCGGGATTTGAACCCGGGACCTCTCGCACCCAAAGCGAGAATCATACCCCTAGACCAACGAGCCACCTCTCAAACCAGAGGAATTCACTACTCAGGAACAGTCTCTACAGGGACACTAACGACAGAGGAATGCATAAAAAGTCAGCCGCGCGACCAGAGGTATGGGAATTTGTACCCATACAATGGGCTCAGGTAACATCTGGTTTTGTGGCCGAGCAGTCTAAGGTGCTGATTTTAAGCTCCAGCCTCCACGAGGTGTGGGTTTGAATCCCACCACTGCAAAATTCTACATGGAAAATAGCACCAGCGGGCAAATTGACACCAAACATTTAGCCTTTTTCACACAACTGTAAAGCGCTGAATTTAAGCTCCAGCCTCCACGAGGTGTGGGTTTGAATCCCACCACTGCAAAATTCTACATGGAAAATAGCACCAGCGGGCAAATTGACACCAAACATTTAGCCTTTTTCACACAACTGCGAGTTTTGCCTACTGAACTCATTGACAGGCAGTCAGACAGTGATGTCTAAAGTACCCGGATGATGGCATGGGTAAAATTACCACCGGTCACAGTGATTTCCAAAACCTAGCCCATGAAATATTTTTTCAGAATAACAAGGATTTTCCTGTAAAACGAACCTATTCTAAAGGGCTCGTCCGGAATTTGAACCCGGGACCTCTCGCACCCGAAGCGAGAATCATACCCCTAGAATCCCACCGGTGACAGTGTTTTCCAAAACCCAGCCCATGTAATATTTCTTCAAATTAACCAGGATTTTCAGTTAAAATGCACCTATTCTAAAGGGCTCGTCCGGGATTTGAACCCGGGACCTCTCGCACCCAAAGCGAGAATCATACCCCTAGACCAACGAGCCACCTCTCAAACCAGAGGAATTCACTACTCAGGAACAGTCTCTACAGGGACACTAACGACAGAGGAATGCATAAAAAGTCAGCCGCGCGACCAGAGGTATGGGAATTTGTACCCATACAATGGGCTCAGGTAACAGCGGGCAAATTGACACCAAACATTTAGCCTTTTTCACACAACTGCGAGTTTTGCCTACTGAACTCATTGACAGGCAGTCAGACAGTGATGTCTAAGGTACCCGGATGATGGCATGGGTAAAATTACCACCGGTCACAGTGATTTCCAAAACCTAGCCCATGAAATATTTTTTCAGAATAACAAGGATTTTCCTGTAAAACGAACCTATTCTAAAGGGCTCGTCCGGAATTTGAACCCGGGACCTCTCGCACCCGAAGCGAGAATCATACCCCTAGAATCCCACCGGTGACAGTGCTTTCCAAAACCCAGCCCATGTAATATTTCTTCAAATTAACCAGGATTTTCAGTTAAAATGCACCTATTCTAAAGGGCTCGTCCGGGATTTGAACCCGGGACCTCTCGCACCCAAAGCGAGAATCATACCCCTAGACCAACGAGCCACCTCTCAAACCAGAGGAATTCACTACTCAGGAACAGTCTCTACAGGGACACTAACGACAGAGGAATGCATAAAAAGTCAGCCGCGCGACCAGAGGTATGGGAATTTGTACCCATACAATGGGCTCAGGTAACATCTGGTTTTGTGGCCGAGCGCTCTAAGGTGCTGATTTTAAGCTCCAGCCTCCACGAGGTGTGGGTTTGAATCCCACCACTGCAAAATTCTACATGGAAAATAGCACCAGCGGGCAAATTGACACCAAACATTTAGCCTTTTTCACACAACTGTAAAGCGCTGAATTTAAGCTCCAGCCTCCACGAGGTGTGGGTTTGAATCCCACCACTGCAAAATTCTACATGGAAAATAGCACCAGCGGGCAAATTGACACCAAACATTTAGCCTTTTTCACACAACTGCGAGTTTTGCCTACTGAACTCATTGACAGGCAGTCAGACAGTGATGTCTAAGGTACCCGGATGATGGCATGGGTAAAATTACCACCGGTCACAGTGATTTCCAAAACCTAGCCCATGAAATATTTTTTCAGAATAACAAGGATTTTCCTGTAAAACGAACCTATTCTAAAGGGCTCGTCCGGAATTTGAACCCGGGACCTCTCGCACCCGAAGCGAGAATCATACCCCTAGAATCCCACCGGTGACAGTGTTTTCCAAAACCCAGCCCATGTAATATTTCTTCAACTTAACCAGGATTTTCCTTTAAAATGCACCTATTCTAAAGGGCTCGTCCGGGATTTGAACCCGGGACCTCTCGCACCCAAAGCGAGAATCATACCCCTAGACCAACGAGCCACCTCTCAAACCAGAGGAATTCACTACTCAGGAACAGTCTCTACAGGGACACTAACGACAGAGGAATGCATAAAAAGTCAGCCGCGCGACCAGAGGTATGGGAATTTGTACCCATACAATGGGCTCAGGTAACATCTGGTTTTGTGGCCGAGCGGTCTAAGG
Source organism: Esox lucius (assembly GCF_011004845.1). Taxonomy (NCBI): domain Eukaryota; kingdom Metazoa; phylum Chordata; class Actinopteri; order Esociformes; family Esocidae; genus Esox; species Esox lucius. Next base: position 34,809,317 of record NC_047584.1, on the reverse strand, counting down.
TGCTGATTTTAAGCTCCAGCCTCCACGAGGTGTGGGTTTAAATCCCACCACTGCAAAATTCTACATGGAAAATAGCACCAGCGGGCAAATTGACACCAAACATTTAGCCTTTTTCACACAACTGCGAGTTTTGCCTACTGAACTCATTGACAGGCAGTCAGACAGTGATGTCTAAGGTACCCGGATGATGGCATGGGTAAAATTACCACCGGTCACAGTGATTTCCAAAACCTAGCCCATGAAATATTTTTTCAGAATAACAAGGATTTTCCTGTAAAACGAACCTATTCTAAAGGGCTTGTCCGGAATTTGAACCCGGGACCTCTCGCACCCGAAGCGAGAATCATACCCCTAGAATCCCACCGGTGACAGTGTTTTCCAAAACCCAGCCCATGTAATATTTCTTCAACTTAACCAGGATTTTCCTTTAAAATGCACCTATTCTAAAGGGCTTGTCCGGGATTTGAACCCGGGACCTCTCGCACCCAAAGCGAGAATCATACCCCTAGACCAACGAGCCACCTCCCAAACCAGAGGAATTCACTACTCAGGAACAGTCTCTACAGGGACACTAACGACAGAGGAATGCATAAAAAGTCAGCCGCGCGACCAGAGGTATGGGAATTTGTACCCATACAATGGGCTCAGGTAACATCTGGTTTTGTGGCCGAGCGGTCTAAGGTGCTGATTTTAAGCTCCAGCCTCCACGAGGTGTGGGTTTGAATCCCACCACTGCAAAATTCTACATGGAAAATAGCACCAGCGGGCAAATTGACACCAAACATTTAGCCTTTTTCACACAACTGTAAAGCGCTGAATTTAAGCTCCAGCCTCCACGAGGTGTGGGTTTGAATCCCACCACTGCAAAATTCTACATGGAAAATAGCACCAGCGGGCAAATTGACACCAAACATTTAGCCTTTTTCACACAACTGCGAGTTTTGGCTACTGAAGCCACGTGGACACGACAGAGGACCATCACGTGGACTAAGTCACATGGAAAGGACGGAGGACCATCACGTTGACTAAGTCACATGGAAAGGACGGAGGACCATCACGTGGAGTAAGACACGTGGAAAGGAAGGAGGACCATCACGTGGAGTAAGCCACGTGGAATCTAAGTGGACTAAGTCACATGGAAAGGACGGAGGACCATCACGTGGAGTAAGCCAAGTAGAATCTAAGTGGACTAAACAACATGGACACGACAGAGGACCATCACGTGGACTAAGTTACGTCGAAAGGACGGAGGACCATCACGTGGAGTAATCCACGTGGAATCTAAGTGGACTGAGTCACATGGAAAGGACGGAGGACCATCACGTGGAGTAAGCCACGTAGAATCTAAGTGGACTAAACCACATGGACACGACAGAGGACCATCACGTGGACTAAGTTACGTCGAAAGGACAGAGGACCATCACGTGGAGTAAGCCACGTGGAATCTAAGTGGACAAAGCCATGTGGACACGACAGAGCACCATCACGTGGACTAAGTCACATGTAAAGGACTGAGGACCATCACGTGGAGTAAGCCACGTGGAATCTAAGTGGACTAAGCCACGTGGACACGACAGAGGACCATCACGTGGAGTAAGCCACGTGGAATCTAAGTGGACTAAGTCCCATGGAAAGGACCGAGGACCATCACGTGGAGTAAGCCAAGTAGAATCTAAGTGGACTAAACAACATGGACAAGACAGAGGACCATCACGTGGACTAAGTTACGTGGAAAGGACGGAGGACCATCATGTGGAGTAATCCACGTGGACTCTAAGTGGACTAAGTCACATGGAAAGGACCAAGGACCATCACGTGGAGTAAGCCAAGTAGAATCTAAGTGGACTAAGCCACATGGACACGACAGAGGACCATCACGTGGACTAAGTTACGTGGAAAGGACGGAGGACCATCACGTGGAGTAATCCACGTGGAATCTAAGTGGACTAAGTCACATGGAAAGGACGGAGGACCATCATGTGGACTAAGCCACGTGTAAAGGACTGAGGACCATCACGTGGAGTAGGCCACGTGGAAAGGACCGAGGACCATCACGTGGACTAAGTTACGTGGAAAGGACGGAGGACCATCACGTGGAGTAATCCACGTGGAATCTAAGTGGACTAAGTCACATGGACACGACAGAGGACCATCACGTGGACTAAGTTACGTGGAAAGGATGGAGGACCATCACGTGGAGTAATCCATGTGGAATCTAAGTGGACTAAGTCACATGGAAAGGACTGAGGACCATCACGTGGAGTAAGCCAAGTAGAATCTAAGTGGACTAAACAACATGGACACGACAGAGGACCATCACGTGGACTAAGTTACGTCGAAAGGACGGAGGACCATCACGTGGAGTAAGCCACGTAGAATCTAAGTGGACTAAACCACATGGACACGACAGAGGACCATCACGTGGAGTAAGCCACGTGGAATCTAAGTGGACAAAGCCATGTGGACACGACAGAGCACCATCACGTGGACTAAGTCACATGGAACGGACAGAGGACCATCACGTGGAGTAAGCCACGTGGAATCTAAGTGGACTAAGTCACATGGAAAGGACGGAGGACCATCACGTGGAGTAAGCCAAGTAGAATCTAAGTGGACTAAACAACATGGACAAGACAGAGGACCATCACGTGGACTAAGTTACGTGGAAAGGACGGAGGACCATCACCTGGAGTAATCCACGTGGAATCTAAGTGGACTAAGTCACATGGAAAGGACGGAGGACCATCACGTGGAGTAAGCCAAGTAGAATCTAAGTGGACTAAACAACATGGACACGATAGAGGACCATCACGTGGACTAAGTTACGTCGAAAGGACGGAGGACCATCACGTGGAGTAATCCACGTGGAATCTAAGTGGACTAAGTCACATGGAAAGGACGGAGGACCATCACGTGGAGTAAGCCACGTAGAATCTAAGTGGACTAAACCACATGGACACGACAGAGGACCATCACGTGGAGTAAGCCACGTGGAATCTAAGTGGACAAAGCCATGTGGACACGACAGAGCACCATCACGTGGACTAAGTCACATGGAAAGGACCGAGGACCATCACGTGGAGTAAGCCAAGTAGAATCTAAGTGGACTAAACAACATGGACAAGACAGAGGACCATCACGTGGACTAAGTTACGTGGAAACGACGGAGGACCATCACGTGGAGTAATCCACGTGGAATCTAAGTGGACTAAGTCACATGGAAAGGACCGAGGACCATCACGTGGAGTAAGCCAAGTAGAATCTAAGTGGACTAAGCCACGTGGACACGACAGAGGACCATCACGTGGACTAAGTTACGTGGAAAGGACGGAGGACCATCACGTGGAGTAATCCACGTGGAATCTAAGTGGACTAAGTCACATGGAAAGGACGGAGGACCATCAAGTGGACTAAGCCACGTGTAATGGACTGAGGACCATCACGTGGACTAAGTTACGTGGAAAGGACGGAGGACCATCACGTGGAGTAATCCACGTGGAATCTAAGTGGACTAAGTCACATGGAAAGGACCGAGGACCATCACGTGGAGTAAGCCAAGTAGAATCTAAGTGGACTAAGTCACATGGAAAGGAAGGAGGACCATCACGTGGAGTAAGTCACGTGGAAAGGACGGAGTACCATCACAAGGACTAAGTCACGTGGAAAGGACAGAGTACCGTCACGTGGTCAAGTCATGTGGAATAGACGTAGGACCATCACGTGGACTAAGTCACATGGAAAGGATGGAGGACCATCATGTGGAGTAAGCCACGTGGAATCTAAGTGGACTAAGCCACGTGGACACGACAAAGCACCATCACGTGGACTAAGTCACATGGAAAGGACGGAGGACCATCACGTGGACTAAGTCACATGGAAAGGACGGAGGACCATCACATGGACTAAGTCACATGGAAAGGACGGAGGACCATCACGTGGACTAAGCCACATGGAAAGGACGGAGCACCATCACGTGGACTAAGCCACATGGAAAGGACTGAGCACCATCACGTGGAGTAAGCCACGTGGAATCTAAGTGGACTAAGCCACGTGGACACGACAGAGCACCATCACGTGGACTAAGTCACGTGGAATCTAAGTGGACTAAGCCATGTGGACACGACAGAGCACCATCACGTGGACTAATTCACATGGAAAGGACGGAGTACCATCACGAGGGCTAAGTCACATGGAAAGGACGGAGGACCATCATGTGGAGTTAGCCACGTGGAATCTAAGTGGACTAAGCCACGTGGACACGACAAAGCACCATCACGTGGACTAAGTCACATGGAAAGGACGGAGGACCATCACATGGACTAAGTCACATGGAAAGGACGGAGGACCATCACGTGGACTAATCCACATGGAAAGGACTGAGCACCATCACGTGGACTAAGCCACATGGAAAGGACTGAGCACCATCACGTGGACTAAGCCACATGGAAAGGACTGAGCACCATCACGTGGAGTAAGCCATGTGGAATCTAAGTGGACTAAGCCACGTGGACACGACAGAGCACCATCACGTGGACTAAGTCACGTGGAATCTAAGTGGACTAAGCCACGTGGACACGACAGAGCACCATCACGTGGACTAAGTCACGTGGAATCTAAGTGGACTAAGCCATGTGGACACGACAGAGCACCATCACGTGGACTAAGTCACATGGAAAGGACGGAGTACCATCACGAGGGCTAAGTCACATGGAAAGGACGGAGGACCATCATGTGGAGTAAGCCACGTGGAATCTAAGTGGACTAAGCCACGTGGACACGACAAAGCACCATCACGTGGACTAAGTCACATGGAAAGGACGGAGGACCATCACATGGACTAAGTCACATGGAAAGGACGGAGGACCATCACGTGGACTAATCCACATGGAAAGGACTGAGCACCATCACGTGGACTAAGCCACATGGAAAGGACTGAGCACCATCACGTGGACTAAGCCACATGGAAAGGACTGAGCACCATCACGTGGAGTAAGCCATGTGGAATCTAAGTGGACTAAGCCACGTGGACACGACAGAGCACCATCACGTGGACTAAGTCACGTGGAATCTAAGTGGACTAAGCCACGTGGACACGACAGAGCACCATCACGTGGACTAAGTCACGTGGAATCTAAGTGGACTAAGCCATGTGGACACGACAGAGCACCATCACGTGGACTAAGTCACATGGAAAGGACGGAGTACCATCACGAGGGCTAAGTCACGTGGAAAAGACGGAGGACCATCACGTGGAGTAAGCCACATGGAATCTAAATGGACTAAGCCACGTGGAAAGGACGGAGGACAATAGCAGGCAAACATCACGTGGACCTACCATGCGGAACATCACGGAAGGTGGAACATCACGGCAGGTGGAACATCACGTTGACTCTACGGGTAGAACATCACAGCAGGTGGAACATCTTATTGACGCTTCGCAAGAACAATGTAATAGTATTTAAAATCCTACAACATAGCAGGCAAACATAAAGTGGACCTACCATGTGGAACATCACGGCAGGTGGAACATCATGTTGACTCTACGGGTAGAACATCACAGCAGGTGGAACATCTTATTGACGCTTCGCAAGAATAATTTTATAGTATTTAAAATCCTACAACATAGCAGGCAAACATCATGTGGACCTACCATGTGGAACATCACGGAAGGTGGAACATCACGTTGACTCTACGGGTAGAACATCACAGCAGGTGGAACATCTTATTGACGCTTCGCAAGAATAATGTTATAGTAATTAAAATCCTACAACATAGCAGGCAAACATCATGTGGACCTACCATGTGGAACATCACGGAAGGTGGAACATCACAGCAGGTGGAACATCATGTTGACTCTACGGGTAGAACATTACAGCAGGTGGATACCCACACAGCAAAAGGACTCTGCGGCAAATCCGCTGCGGAGGTATTGCGGCTTCCGGAACGGACTCGCGAAGCGGACCCGTATCGGTGTCCACTTGCGCAGTGACGGATCCGCAACGAAGGCCGTTTGGGACCCGCAAATTGACACATACATCCGCGGCGGACCCGTAATGGACTCATAAAATACCTGGTTCATCTGGCCCGGGTCCGTTTTGGACCTGTTTTTCTCATTTTCAAAATCCCCTCTGTTCTTGCTGTAGGACAAAATAGGATAAACTAAACCATAGGATTTCTATCACTAGGCCTAGTCTAGGTTACTATAGCAATAAAGTCCTAATCTTAAATCTGCATTGCCTTGTATTTTTAACCTAACAATATTGTCAATAGGCCTAACAGAAAAGGTTCAAGTCAAGACATCAATTTACTGTACAAAAGGAATCACTACTCAATGGAAATATAAAATTGTCATTTACATTTATGTAAAGTTATGTTCTTCCTATTCTGTTTTTGTTAAGTAGGCTACGTTGGCTAAGCTACTTTACATTCATTTTGTGGTCAAAACCTAATTTAGAGCTTTATAGGCCTAGGTCGGTGAAGACATAAAATATTTTATCCATTAGGCTAAAACTTCAATGAAATGCACAGCTAAAATATCAGAAAATGAATAACTGGTGAACGACAAGAAGTTCAATAAAAATATTGTTTATTTCTCCTATTACTCTGTTTGTGTGGCTTGAGGCAGGACATGTCTCCTCGTTGCGCGATCCGCTGCCAGGTTGAACCACCTGATTGCGTGCTTGGTGACCTCTGCGTCCGTGGCTGACTGTGTCACTGTTTTTCCTCACAGCACCTGTAATCAAACAGACAGATATGTTTATGGTATGTGGCATCCAAAGCCAAGTATGCTTACACAATACAATATATGAGATAGGTATTAAGGAGATTCAATAAAAAAACTATAAATGATTATAAAGTTATAAACATGGTTGTGTTGGTTAAAATAACAGGTGGGTAAACTATGAATTTGTGATCAGGGTAAGGTTTGCCGCACCTTTTGTTATCTGATGTTTAAAAGACATCCAAAATGTTCAAACAATATCAGTGGTATTAAATGTTTATTTGATCAGAGCACAATTGTATGTGGATAAATCAGTGTGGTTGTGTAATGTTTTAAGTTTGGTAGGGTCCTACATATATTCTATTTGGAGGTAAACTCTTAACAGATGGATAAACTCTATTTCTGACATTTGAGCGGTGGGTAAACTCCATTTACTTGCGTTTAAAATGCGGATCAGGACAGGCCTGTTCAGGGCTGTTCAATAGAATATTTGCAATAATCATCGACAATCAATAAACCTAATGGCAAGATTCATATTAAGAAAACTCACCACTCTCTGTCGAGCTGGGCCATTTGACGGTTCCTTTAAAAACATTTCAAATGCCTCCACTTGTTCCAGGGGAAACTGGATATTGTCCGGCATCTCAACATCTGGCCCTGGGGTTGCTGTTCACCTTTGCCACAAGCTGGTCTTGTTGCTGTTTAATGGTCTCCAGCAGGCTAAGGATGTGGACCTCAGCTGCTGTTGACACACATGAAATATAGCTAAAATGTAGTGTATAAAAAAATATCACGTTTCAGTGTTTATCCTCATTATTCATAATACTGACCTTAGTTATTGACAATAGTTAATGACAAAAGTTATGAAAATATGTGATGATTGTGAGATGTTTTTCCAAAATCTGTGGCACAGAATGCCCCTATGGATTTGTCAGTTAGTGCTCACCAGAGCAGGGAATGGTATCGGTCATTCTTCCCCCTCGCCATGTTGGTCTGTAGGCCAGGCTTGAAGAGGGCTCCTCTGTTCGCCTCATGTTGAGGGTTGGTGCAGGGGGTGGAGGGAGTTGAGGAGGGACTGCCGTTCCTGGCCCATAGTGAGTTGGGTGGTGTGAGAGAGTGGGATTTTTTTTTAATTAAATGGTAGTCATCTGTTAAACATGACTTATAATACACTTTGGGGCCTTCCAATTCACTAATATTTCAGAAATCAGTCCCTACCTTGAGTAACTCTCCTCATGTTAAATGCAGGTGCAGGGAGTTGAGGTGGTGAAGGGTGTTGCGGTCCGGCCCCATGGTCAGGTGCTAAGGGAGAGAGATTGCTATTAAATGGTTGTCTGTCCCCCATGAAGCATTAAAGGCTAAAATTGGAATAGAAACATTGTTTTATTTCTGTTTAAATGTAAGGTGTTCTATGGCCATTTTCCACTGCATGGTACCAGCTCCATTACTCGCCTATAGCCTCGACTTTAATGCTTCATGGGGGACAGTTCTTTACTGTGTTTAAACACCGCCGTGTCCGTAGATGGCGCTATAGCGAATGTGAATTGCAAGTAAAGGCTGATTTATACTTCTATATCAAACGCGTCTGCGTAGGATTTGACTTCCTGTATCAACAAAGACAAAACAACAATGGAGTCTGGAGGCATGGCTCAAATCGAATAACTTTTGATAGAATTGGAGACATTTTGGGCGAAGAGCCCAAACCTGCCAGAAAAAGTGGAAGCTGATTAGGGGAAAATATGTAAGAATAAAGAAGAAATTGAAGAGTAAAAGTGGAGATGCAGGAGGGAAAAAAGCACCTCCATTTTATTTAACACTTTCTTGGCTGTCCGGGCACCCAAAACACAGTGAAACCACTTCAAATTTTGGCGAGGAGATAAGGTAAGTTCAGTTTTATTAATTGGCAAATTCGTTGTTGATTACTTCTACTACAAAGTTGGATTACTGGCCAGTACATTTTAAAGATTCGTATTAGCAAAACAGGAAACAAAAACGAAACTTAGTTGATGTTTTTCTTAATACACTTGTGTTATCCCTATGGACTGGGAGTTAACGAAAATTTGAGTCACGTTGTCTGAGAAACTAAACTGCAAATACTAAAAGTGTATACTCCAGTGATTCCGTTGCGTTCATTTTACCAGTTGTTTGTTTGCATGGCTACATTAATTAGCTAGCTAGTCAGTTAAATGTAGTTCTATTTAGATGTAGCTATCAATATTGCTGCCACAATAGTATCTTTAGAAACAGACGTTATGTGTAAAGCAAGTTTGGCTAGCTAACAATAATAGTGCTATTTTGCCATGCTTTAGGTAAAGCAGGTTTAGCTAGCTAACACTAGTAGTACCATTTTGCAATGCTAGCTAGTTATTCATCCAACATTAAATGCTAAAGTAAATGTGTCGATGTGATTTTTCTTCAGATGAGTAAATAGTTTTACCTGTGTCCACAAGTTTGGTTTCTTACTCTTTTTTTGTTTCTTCGTTTATCCTCAAGTTCGGATGTTTTGTGCTTCTTCGCATGTCAACAGTTTAACAGGTACGGTAACATCGTTAACTAACTTGTCTAAATCGTGTTTCTTAGTGTATCAACAAGTTAGAATGTTATAATATTTGCCTACTCCTTGTAACTTATCAACTGATACGTAACGTTGGCTAAATCCTAATAACTTGTAATTAAAGCAAGTTGCTTTCAATTTTATTTGTCAATTTCAATTTATTTTAAGGGCAAGAAGGCAGATATAGGGGGATGTTTTAGCTCTGCACAGGTAAGAATGAACATTTTGGGGGTTACTGCGATTTGATTTCTGATTGTAAAATAACCAGATATTTAGGACTGAATAATTAACTGTGTGTCTTTACTTTCAGAACATTTGGAGAAGATCAAGCGGCAGACTGAAGAGAAGGTTGAGCTGAGGGCTGAGCTGGCTCTACAATCAGGTAAAACATGACAATAGTTGCGCTAGCATGTTGTCTTCATGAAACATTTCATTTGTCTTGAAAGTCATGCAATTCTCAAAATCATGTCAGACCATTCAAGTATAATATCTGATTACTGTATTACAGGAGCCATAAGGAAGAATCCTTCCAACCGGGATGCCACTGACGAGGCTGTTCAGAACCAGGTCCCCAGGTACCAGAAAACGGGGCAGCTGACTGTGCAGGTATCTGTGTGTAAACAATTAACCGATTATCTCTCTCTCTCCGTGATGTTCCACATGGTAGGTCCACGTTATTTGGCCTGCCACGTGGCAGGTCCACATGATGTCGTTCCCACGTGGCAGGTATATGTGATGTTTGGGCATGCTCTGTTGTGTAGGTTCCACATGATGTTTGGGTCTGCTCTGTTGTTCCCCGTTTAGGGTCCACATGATGTATGGGCATGCTCTTTTTCTCCATGTGGATGGTAGATGTGATGTATGGGCATGCTCTTTTTCTCCATGTGGATGGTAGATGTGATGTATGGGCATGCTCTTTTTCTCTATGTGGATGGTAGATGTGATGTATGGGCATGCTCTTTTTCTCTATGTGGATGGTAGATGTGATGTATGGGCATGCTCTTTTTCTCTATGTGGATGGTAGATGTGATGTATGGGCATGCTCTTTTTCTCCATGTGGATGGTAGATGTGATGTATGGGCATGCTCTTTTTCTCTATGTGGATGGTAGATGTGATGTTTGGGCATGCTCTTTTTCTCTATGTGGATGGTAGATGTGATGTTTGGGCATGCTCTATTCTAAATGTAGGGTACACATGATGTATTGGCATGCTCTATTCTTACACATGTAGGGTAAATGTGATGTTTTGGAATGCTCTGTTGTTCCGTGTCTGGGGTAGATGTGATGTTTGGGCATGCTCTGTTGTGTAGGGTCTACATGATGTTTGGATCTGCTCTGTTGTTCCACGTTTAGGTTCCAGGGGCCTCATGTATCAAACTTCCGTACACACGAAAACACGGCGTACGCCAGCTTTCACGTTCACGGTCAGATGTACTAACAGTGAAATTAACATAAGAATGTGCGTTCTTCCACGTAAACTTCAGGCCTGGTGTACGTACATTTTTATGATGTTTGTCCGTTGGCGACTCATAGAGGCAATAAAGTGAAGTGGCAAACATTACACTACGAACTGTTCTATCGCACCTGCCAGATATTGCTTATGATTTGTAATTGATAAATGATTTGCCATATTATTGTCACACGAGTCTTATTAGAATATTCTATTAATTATGCAATTAAGTAAGAACATATATAAAGGATGTGAAAATTGATACAACCCGTCTAGCAATGGCAGCTTTGGCTTTATTAGAAGACATTTTCAATGGACAAATCCGGAGAGAACGGGTTTTTAGGGACCACCGTGATTTTCTGGCCCACGATGATGACTGGCTTATCAGCCGTTTCAGATTTCCAAGGGCTATACTCTTGGAGCTCTGCGCTGAGTTGGGTCCGAATTTGGAAAGAGAGACAGTGAGAAGCCACGCATTACCCGTTCCTTTACATGTGCTTACTACACTTGGTTTCCTAGCAACCGGTTCTTTCCAAAGAGAACTGGCAGACCGCTCAGGAATAAGCCAGTCGTGTTTGAGCCGTGCAATGCCACCTGTATGGGACGGCATCATCCGCTTGTCTACCAGGTATATAACGTTCCCATACGATGCAGGTGACCAGCCAAACATCAAAGCGCAATTTGCAGCGATAGCCGGTTTTCCTAATGTAATCGGAGCGATCGACTGCACACATATTGCTATAAAGGCGCCATCTGAAGACGAATTTGCATATGTGAATCGGAAACATTTCCATTCAATAAATGTGCAGATTATATGTGATGCACAAATGCGCCTAACAAATATTGTGGCAAGGTGGCCTGGGTCAACCCATGATACATATATCCTTACATGGTTGGGATGAGACTCCAAGCTGGCAGAGTGCGCGATGGGTGGCTACTTGGTAAGTTATGCATTTAAATGCATGGTTCTATCTAAAAGTAAAATGTTTGTGTCTGTAATTATTATTACTGCCCATCAGGAGACAGTGGTTATCCACTAAAGACGTGGCTGTTAACCCCCCTCACCAGCCCACAAACTGACCGAGAGCGCAGATACAATGATGCCCATTCCCGCACTCGGTCAGTTGTGGAGCGGGCGATTGGGCAGCTGAAATGTCGGTGGCGCTGCCTTGACAGGACCGGGGGGATGCTGTTATACCGCCTTGACAAGGTTTGCCGCATCATACTGGCCTGTGGAGTGCTGCACAATGTCGCGCACAGGCATGGCATACCCCTTGGTGAGGTGGGGGCACCGCCAGATGACCCTGACCCAGGACCAGTATATGTGCAGCACAATCAACAAGCCATTCAGGCCCGTCAACGTGTAATTGCGACAATATAAATGGTACTCAGACACAAAGTTCATTTTTTGACCAATTCTTTTAATGTATGGCTTATTTCTGTGAGTGCGTCAGTGACATTTTTAAGGTGACTGTTCATTTCTTCAATGGCCCTAACAATTAGCTGTTGTGACTCCAGAACAGCATGCATCAAGACACGGCCAGATGGACGGGCTTCAGCACTGGGGGGAACATTAGAGACACGGGAGACGCTGGATTGAATGGGCTCTGGCTGCTCAGGTGGTGCGGACTCTGAGTGCGTGGCAGTGGACGTTCCTGCGGTTCCTAAGTCCAAATAAACACAGGCACATCTTAACAGTAATTTCAGTCTGTTCCTTATTAATGGGTACACGCATTTGCAATAAAAGCAGTGGATACGTGAAATCCCTGGTGTACTTTTTGCTATATTGCATGCATTTTAAAATTAAACGGTGGCTGGCTATGTATATCAAAGTTAAGGAAATAAATCTGAGTCACCTTGCTGGCAGTCCTGTAGTATATCCGAGTCTCCTACATCAGCGGATACGATTCCAGAGATTAACGTGTCTCCTACAATAGAGGCAACTCTCTGATCAAAGGGTGCAAGTTCATCGGTCCCTGTACCACCGCCTGTTCTGCCCACACTTTGTCGGTGCGCAGCAGTTCTCCGCTTAACTTCCACCTTTATGTCTGACCATTTCTTCTTCAGTTCATTTACAGTGCGACTCTCAGATCCCACCGCGTTGACGGCATCAGACAAACTCGCCCACTCTTTTTTCTTTCTTTTGTTATTAATTCCAGAGGACAGATTTCCAAATAAAATATTTTTTCTTGTTTCTACCTCTGATAGTAGCACCTCTAATTCGTTTTCAGTGAAATTTCGTTTCTTGCTTGCTTTAGCCATGTTCTTGCAGGTTTCTTTTGCCAAATTGGACTAATTACCATATTTAAATTGATTTAATTGAGGGAGGAGACAGGGTGTGGTGTGGTGCTCGTGCATGTGCGCTCAATTTCGCGTTGATTGGGATGTACAAAGAGAATGTATGTGGAATGCTGCGTACGCAGAGATTCATACATCTGATTATTTTGGTGCGTACGCACATTTATGGCTTTGTCCGTACGCAAAGTTTTAGTATGAATTCAACGCAAGTCTTTGTACATGAGGCCCCAGGTGTTGTTTGGGTCTGTTCTCTTCTACCACGTGCAGAGTAGATGTGAGGTTTTGGCATGATCTATTCCAGATGTAGGGTCCAGGTGTTGTTTGGGTCTGCTCTCTTCTTCCATGTGGAGGGTTCATGTGATGTTTGGGCATGCTCTCTTGTGTAGGGTCTACATGATGTTTGGATCTGCTCTGTTTTTACATGTGGGGAGTTGATGTGGTGTTTGGGCATGTGGGGAGCTATGTCATTGCACTGTTCTCCCACTACATGTTTAAATTGTCCAACCAGGAATTTAAAATAATATTCCCTGTTTCAGGTGTCCAGTGTACCTGATCCAGAAGGAGTGTGTTGAACCTAAGCCTGTTGATCTCGGGCAAGTAATTGCATTTCTCTAAGATCTTTTGGTTAAGTTTGTCCAAGAGTATTTGTGGTTGTTTTTCTAACCTATCTGAGTAGTTGATAATAGGTATATAAGAAACAGCATTTGGGAATCTGTTTTCCACCACCTTAAGGAGCTGCTGGACTTGTTTCCAGGAGGTTAGAGCCAGCTGCTTGGATAAGCAGTTGTTCAGACCCCTCAGGATAAGCAGTTGTTCAGCCCAAGGACCACTTTATCTTCGCATCTGAAAGAATACATATAAATCAAATGCTTTGGTAAAGTCACACAAATTAAACATTGAAGTCCATGTTGCACAAAAATAAACACTGAAGTTTGTAATTATTATGTTGTTTGTTTTACAGTGGGTCATAATATATCATATCTTTTAGTTTGTCAGTGCGTTAGGATTTTTTCTCATGCGCATTTCCGCACTAACTCAAAACGTGCGTACACCACCTCCTGAGCTGGCGTAGGATTTGAGAGTGCCGTACGCCAACGTCCATATTGATAAATCACCGATGTTTTGGGTGTACGCCAGGTGTACGCTGGAAATTTGGTGTACGCACTTTTGATAAATGAGGGCCATTGTGTCTGACTGCAGCAGCAAAACTTATTTTACAGCCGAATATCTTGATTTCTTTTTCAGTCCTCTCTTGATTGGGCACCCAAGCTACGTTAAAGATACTTACCACTTCATTGATATAGTCGGGAACTTCACTATTCCAGTAGATTCATTTTTGTTCACGATGGATGTGGACAGTTTGTATACCAACATTGACATCCAGGAAGGTATACAATCTGTTATTTTTCTCAAATATCCAGATACTAAAAGGCCTGATAATTTCCAGTAATTCAATCAATTCCTTATTTTATCCAGAAATGACTTTGAATTTGATAGCAAGTTTTACCTACAGATCAAAGGGACAGCCATGGGCAAGAAATTTGCCCGGCGTATGCCAACATATTTATAGCAGAATGGGGGTCTACTGCCCTGGCTGCCTGTCCAAAAAAAATATTTACAGTATTATAGGTTCCTTGATGATATCTGGGGTATCTGGACCCACTCGAGAGGTTTTTATATTTTTCTGATTACCCTGAACAATCACAACCCATCCATTACAGTTAAGTCCACATGGAGTGAGACTGCAGTGGACTTCCTGGACACCATCACTTATAAGGGCCCTGAGTTCAACAACACTGGTAAATTGGATATTAAGGTGTACTTTAAGGACTCTGACACCCATGCCCTTTTATTCAGATCCAGTTTTCATCCCCAACACACTAATGTGGGCCTACTCAAATCCCAATTACTCAGATTCCACAGGACTTCAGGTGGGCTACCCATGTGTTGTTTTACCGCTCTAGCCACTAGAGCAGTTTTTCTGAAACCTTTTCTCAGCCCAAGGACCACTTTATCTTCCAATTTTTTTCTGAGGACCACCTAACAGAATCCCACTCTAACCCGCCCCCAAAAAACAACAAAATAGGAAGGATAAGCTAAATTTAAGTTTAATATGCAACTGTTTCAAGTCAAAAAACAAATTAGTCAAACACAAATGCAATGATATGATCAGAAATTATTATATGAATTTTATTTCATTTGAAAAAGTAAATGTGAAATGAGCTGCAGCTTAATATGAACAACAAACTGCACATGTGAAAAAAAACCTGCAATGAAACATCCTGTAACAGCCTGGGTCCCACTTAGTGTCCTCCCAAAGAGCCCTTCGTTTAAAACTGAGGTGGTAGGTATAGGACGTCTGGTTGTAACTATGGTAACAATAAAATGCTGACATTTCCCCCTTTAATGTCCAATGTCACTGAAATTACTGGGATTTAACACATGAAACAAAAACTAGTACATTACAAAACTAATAGATCTGAGGATTTTATATTTTGAGATTTCCATCTAAAACTTAATGTGAATATTAATGAGATGAGTGGTGCTGCTTATCACACATCAGTTTCTGAATGTCTGGCTCCAAAGAGGAGAGTTTCAGTCTCATACTATGCTACACGTTTAGTCTGTTGTGCTGTTTTGTTTTCAAACAAACCAGTGTGGAAAACCCAACTTCACAGTTGTATGTAGTTGGGAAGGACATGAGCACTTTGAGGGCAGATTCTGCCAGCTTTGGATGTTCAGGAAGGAGCCCAGAAGTCTGTTAAGGGCTGTTGTTTGAATGACATTTTGAGACCTCCATCTGATGCAATGTCCACAAGACTATTGCCTTGTATTGAGAGCTTGGTACATTGCTCAATGATGTCGCCAAACACATTTCTGATCCACTGAAGTCCACATCTAGCTCTGGAAAGTATTTTCCCAGCTGCATGTGAAGGCCTTGTAGATGTTCCTTTGGCTGTTACGGTGTCGTCACCCAGGGCCTCTTCAGTTTCGAGAAGAAAGTCCGCTAGAGTGGGGAAACAGTCAAATGTACAGTGATTGATATGTGCACACCAGAGCTTTAATTTGGTGCGGGACCCTTTTATTTTGTCCTGTACAGTGAAGACTCTGACCGCTTTTCCTTGCAGTGCTAAGTTGAGCGTATTGAGCGTGCTGAAAATATATGCAAGATAGGCTTGAAAGCCACATGAAGTCGATCATACAGTTCATCAGCTTGGTCTAAAAATAATTTTACTTCATCGCGCAGTTCAAAGAGACGAGACAGGACCTTGCCACGGGATAACCAGCGCACTTCAGTGTGGAACAGAAGTTTTGTGTGCTCACTCCCCATTTCTTCACACAGGACTTTAAAAAGACGCGAGTTGAGGGCCTTGCCTTTGATTTAGTTGAGTATTTTAACTGCCTCGTCCAAAACAGTTTTAAGGCAACTTGGCATCTTTTTCACCGCGAGCTGTTCTCTGTGAATGCAGCAATGAGTTGACACAGCGGATGGAGCAACATTACGCACACGCGTTACCAGGCCCTTGTGTTTGGCTGTCATCGCAGTTGCACCATCAGTGCAAACTCCAACACAACATTTCCAGTCAATGTTATTATGCACAATGAAGGCATTTAGTGCATCAAAGATCGCTTCTTCTGTGGTGTTCGTTGAAAGGGATTTACAGAAGAGAAGATCCTTCCAGCTGAAGAGAAAAGAAGGGACTCTGGTGTAATCGTGTGATCAGCTGCTCTTGGACATTTTCAGACATTGAAGTTATGCATCGCTGAACAGTGTCATTGGACAGAGGTACTTTGTTCATGTCATCACTAGCTTTCTTCCCTAGCATTATGTTTGCCATAACTTCTGCAGCAGGCTTAACTAGAGTCTCTCCAAATGAATGGGGTTTTCCCGTTTTTGCAATGAGTAGAGACACTTTGTATGATGCCTCAGTAGCCTTTGCATTTTCACCAGGCACAAAAAACTGTGAGGTGTTTTTACTCCTGTGTCGCTCAAGCTCATCACGTTTTCTCTCAAAAATGACACTGGTTTATCTGTACAATCTTTGTGTTTAGACTCAAAGTGACGCTTGAGTTTAGATGGTTTCATTGCTTCATTAGCCAATATTTCATAACACAAAACACAGTGAGGTCTAGGATCCTCAAGATCCCCTGTCCAGGAAAATCCAAACTTTATATACTCATTGTGATATTTTCAGCAACTAAACATAAAAAAGTATCTGTTACAAACATGTTGTGGACTGATTAGATCCTACTGCTGCCAACTTGTTCTCCTTTGACTCTCTGTCTAGCCTGGGATGTCTTCCTGACATTAGGATGGTCGGAATCACCCTTGGACAGATAATGCACATCACTGTGTGAAAATTTTCCCACATCGATGTCAGACTGACTGCTGGGATCTTCTTTGCTGTCATCGGTTTCTGATTCTTGTCCCAGGCTGGACAGATACTTGTAACAGATACTTTTTTATGTTTAGTTGCTCTATAGTGCTGCTAAAATATGCTTATGTTCTATTTTTCAGCTTATGTCTCCACTACCTAGGACCGTGTCAGCCCCTGGCGGAAATAAGGTAAGTGAAATAAAAGATCAACTTTTGTTTTAAAATGTTTTGATGTGCTACAATGATTTGATGTGCTCTAATTATATTCATGCCTTTACCAAGCGTACACGGAGGAAGCTCTTCTACGACAGCACCTTCCAGGCACAGAGACAGCGCTCATTAAGATAATAAACGATATTCGCTTAAATACTGACTCAGGCAAATTATCAGTGCTGATACTACTTGATCTCAGTGCTGCATTTGACACTGTCGATCACAACATACTTCTAGACAGGCTGGAAAACTGGGTGGGGCTCTCTGGGATAGTCCTAAAATGGTTCAGGTCATACTTAGAAGCAAGAGGGTATTATGTGAGTATAGGAGACCATAGGTCTGAGTGGACGTCCATGACATGCGGAGTTCCTCAAGGCTCAATTCTTGCGCCACTCCTATTCAACCTGTACATGCTCCCAATGAGCCAAATAATGAGAAAGAACCAAATCTCTTATCACAGCTATGCAGATGACACACAGATCTACTTAGCCCTATCGCCAAACGATTACAGCCCAATTGACTCCCTGCTCCAATGCATTGATGAAATAAATAGTTGGATGTGCCAAAACTTTCTTCAGTTAAACAAAGATAAAACTGAAGTTATTGCGTTTGGAAATAAAGATGAAGTTCTCAAGGTGAACGCGTACCTTCACTCTAAAGGTCAAACAACTAAAAATCAAGTCAGGAATCTCGGTGTGTCTCTAGAGTCAGACCTTAACTTCAGTAGTCATGTCAAAGCAATAACTAAATCAGCATACTATCATCTGAAAAATATTGCAAGAATTAGATGCTTTGTTTCTAGTCAAGACTTAGAAAAACTAGTGCATGCTTTCATCACCAGCAGGGTGGATTATTGTAATGGACTCCTCACTGGCCTTCCCAAAAAGACCATAAGA
This sequence comes from Esox lucius, assembly GCF_011004845.1. NCBI lineage: Eukaryota > Metazoa > Chordata > Actinopteri > Esociformes > Esocidae > Esox > Esox lucius. The sequence goes on along the minus strand of NC_047584.1, from coordinate 34,790,807 downwards.
CAGTTGCAGCTCGTACAGAACGCCGCGGCCAGGATTCTCAGCAGAACCAGAAAATATGATCATATCACACCAGTCCTCAGGTCTTTACACTGGCTGCCAGTTACATATAGGATCGATTTTAAAGTATTACTACTGGTATATAAATCGTTCAAAGGCCTAGGACCTCAATACATTGCAGATATGTTCAATGAATATAAACCCAAACGAACACTCAGATCATTAGGATCACATCAGCTAGAAATACCAAGGGTTCACTCTAAGCAAGGAGAGTCTGCTTTTAGCTATTATGCCAGTCGCAGCTGGAACCAGCTTCCAGAAGAGATCAGATGTGCTCCTACAGTAGTCACATTCAAATCCAGACTCAAAACACATCTATTTTACTTTGCATTTAATGAATGAGCACTGTGCCACTGTCCGTCCGACTGTTTTCACTGTCCTTTATTTTATTATATGTTTTATTCTAAACTGTATTTGACTTTATATTCTTAACGGTTTTAATTTTTCTTATTTCTTCACTGTTCTGTATTTGATTTTATATTCTTAATGGTTTTTATTCTTTCTTATTTCTGTAACAGTACCTCTGTCAAATGGATATTTATGTAAAGCACTTTGAATGACCATTGTGTATGAAATGTGCTATATAAATAAAATTGCCTTGCCTTGTATTTGAGGGTTTCCTCCGGACGTCACTCTGTCATTTGTCTGCAACATCTTGATCTGGGACATCTTGCCCTGGTTCTTCAGCTGCTGTACCCTCCTGGACTGCACCTTCTACCTTTCCTGATGCTGTCTTGATTCCCTCTTCAAAAGCTCGCTCAATAATTTCTCTCTGATCGTGAGATTCAATAACACTTGTCTCACAAAAACATAAAACTTGTTCACGATATCTTTACTGTGTCACATACCGGTCAGTACTTTTTGACGGGCCTGTTCATTTAGCGTTTTCCCGGCCTAACAAAACACATGAATTTGACATTATCCAGAATACAGAGGTTAGCAGATTAGCTCTAAACATTTTTATGTGTAAAACATGTACTTACATGGGTAGTGTCGAAGTCTAACACTTCCCCGAGTTGGTTTGATGGAAAGGAGAATAACACACCAGGAGTCAGGTCAATTACCGTACCGTATATTCGGTTTATTACAGAAGCTTCTGGAGACAGAGTGTCCGCCGTACAATGTCTAAAGATTTAGCAGTCACACCAGTATTATTTATACTTCAAACACGCCTAAAAGTGGGGGTGGCGATAAACAAGCATGTGTGCCATTGGTCCTGTTTATGTTATTTACCTTATATGTGTAAATGCAGCCCAAACATCATCTTTGGCCTTTGTGGTTTCTGTCTTGAATTCCCCCTGCCCAGACTGTGTTTGTGTTGTTAATTGGTCCCCCTCGGTTTCCTGTTAGTCTGACACACACAGGCTCAGTCTGCTCTCCTTCCCCAGCAACAGCCTAAATAAGATTTCCTGTTTTCTACTTGCAACTTTCAGTTTCAGCTTATGCTACATACATTCAACATTTTGCTTTAATTCTCACAACAGTTGGACAGCTAATACATTCAGTATATCCACAATTCCCCCTTTTGATCTCTCCCCAGTGAGATCACCCCAATTCTCCAAACTCCAGTTCTCCTGGGTTGTGCTGCTCCAGTAGAGGTATCAGCATCCCTGGTGGCGGTCCTGGAGCCTTCTCGATGGCTGTAGAGATCACTCTCATGGCGAGCCCTCTTATGCATGGGATACAACAACACCCACAAGTAACCATTATAGCACAAAATGTAGCAAGCGATAAAAGAACAGACATTATCAAACCTTTCCATTGGCCGAACATCGAGGTCAACCATTCCTCCAGCGGGTTGTCTATCCCAGAATGCTGTATACGACCCCTTGACATAGTCCAATTCAATGCCCCCAAATTTCCTCAAGCAGGTGTCCTCCGGTGGGGTCGCGAACCTCTTCGCTGGGGGAATGAAGACCCGATGCCAACCTGGGAAACCTGTAGCAACATACAACACACATCATTATTCCACCAATGTCCATGTACCACTTCATTCTATCATCATCATCTCCCCAGACCTTTCTCTGTGACCCTTTCATCTTAATACGAGTGGTAGGAGCCACTCTGTGTCCTATACCGCCTTTTGTTACAGTATTCTTCAGTTCCTTCCCCTAAAAGTCTATTCCCCGTCCTGTCCGGCTGGTTTTGGTCCTCCTCCCGTCCACACTGGGGCGAGCTCCTCATTCCTGGTTTGGATGAGGTCCGTCAGCGACCTCCCTGGCTCCTGCGCTGGTGTGCACTGGCTCAGATGGTACCACGTCTCTCTCTTGCCCCTCAGGCAGACCGCATGGCTCGTTCTCTCCACCACCTGATGAGGACCCGTCCACCTTGGCTCCGACCACTTTCGCTTGATGACCTACAGCAGCACCCACTCCACCTGGGGCAGGTTGTGGTCCAGCGGGTGCAGGTTCTTCCTTTCTCCGACTCTGTTGGTGAATTCGGAAACGAGAGCTCGCAATTCATCAAAATACACTGTGCTCTTTGGGCTATTTGAATGAGTCTCGCCACCCCCGCGACGTGCTGTGTGCAGGTGGGGTGCCTTTTTTCAGTTTTGTCAAATCCTATGCTTATGTACATGAGGATGTTCCTATCTCCCCATTTTTTCTGAAACAGGACCCCGTTCATGACTTGTCCTGTTTCAGAAACATCTAGAAAAAAGGGTTTTATGTAGTCGGGAACTGCCAAATCAGCTGCGGTGGCTAGTTGTTGCTTCAGCAGAATGAAGGCCTGGTTGGCTGGGCAAGTCCAATTGAGTGTGGCTTTAAGTTTACGCATTCCCTGCTCTTTAATTAGAGCTCTAAGTGGCTCTGTGAGCCCTGTACCCCGTGAGCCCCAGGAATGACAGCATTTCCTGAACAGTAGTGGGTTTGGGATGGTGGAGAATGGTTGTGCGGTGTGCCGGTGAAAGCCCCGCTCCCTTCTGCGAGATTACTATGCCCAGAAAGGAGACCTGTGTTCTTACCAACTGTAGTTTTTCTTTCGACACCTTGAACCCTTTCTCAGCCAATCCGGTGAGGACCGTCATTGTAGCTTGAATGCAGGCAGCCACAGTCGGAGCCGCCAGCAGCAGGTCGTCTACATTCTGGACCAAAGTTACCCCTGTCGGCAGGCAGCATCCCTGCAGCGCTTCTCTCAGTACCTGGTTGAATATGCCAGGGGAAAGCACAAACCACTGTGGTAGTCTTGTGTATCGCCATTGTCAACCCCTATGTGTGAAAGAAAAGATGTCACGAAGTTCATCTGCTAGTGGGAGACAGAAAAAAGCATGAGCCAGGTCAATGTAGGTAAACCATTTTTGATCAGGGGTCAAATTAGTGAGTGCTTCTAAATATACCCAATCGGTCCCTGGTGCCTCTAACCGATATGTCTTACAACTGGGTGAGTACCATACATTTGGCGTCTGAGTGGGTGTCCAATCAGTGCCTTCGACCGCCTTTTTAACCATGGGCCCCAGGTCTTTCGCTTGGTGTTTAGGATGCAGGGCCAGTGAGGCATGCTGGACGGACTCCTCCGCCATCATGTACCACTGTTCCTGCTCGTCTGTCAACTGTACATCTGCCGCTACCCCTTCAGGGCCTGCATATATGAATATAGACCCGATCTGCCACGTGTCCCCACACACTGCATCCCCAAACCCCTCTGTATACACCTCGTCGCCCTGCCGATCATAAAATAGGGTTACATGAGGGGGGTCTGGCGGAGGAAAGTACGGCTCGAGGAGGGAGATCCACGGCCTCCCCTTGAAGTATTGTGATAGAATGCCCTGTTTGTCCGGCTTTTCCGGTATCAATAGTCCCCAGTATATCTCCGCTATTTCACCCTTCACCGGTTGTACCAGGTACTGCCCTTTGCATGTGGTATCAGGTCCGCACACCGCCGACATCCCGTCCGGTAACATGTGTCAGGGAAATTACAATGTATTATCAGTTTTATTTAATTCTGTATATACTAGGCCCACTACTGTTTTCTGGAGATGGAAATATCATTTGATTTTGTGTGTAACTTGTGATGTCTGATTTGGGTATTCTTTAGGTCAGTGCTGGAAGGATGAAGGAAGGTACTGGTTTCCTGTCTACTTATCCTAACCTTAACAAGTTGAGGGCAATACCTAACCTTAATTCACTGGGGTATGTGCTTAACCTTAATTGGGACAGGGAGTTAGGTCTTTAGGGTTGTCTCTCCCAACCCCTTTCTCTAACCTTAACCTGAGGGTCTTTAGACCTTAGTTGAGGGCTATACCTAACCTTAATTCACTGGGGTATGTGCCTAACCTTAACCTTAATTGGGACAGGAAGTTAGGTCTCTAGGGTTGTCTCTCCCAACACCTTTCTCTAACCTTAACCTGAGGGTCTTTAGACCTATCCTAAAGGGGCATATAGACCCTGCTCTTATTTAATTAATTAATTTGGTCCTTAAATTTCGAACTGCCCTTGAGCAAGGCACTATTTAATATTTAAATTTGGCCTTTTGGCCACTTGATTTTATAAATTTGCCAGTATTACAATTTATTTTTTATTTTTCATTTCTGATCCACTTTTGTTTAAATAAAGATGGCTAACAATTCGGACCAATCGGAATGCAGCAGGTCTCTAGATGCTATTGAACGCACCCTGTACCTTTCCTTTTCGCCTCGCACTGACCGAGTTAAGATGGTAAGACACCTAATACTCATGCATAAGCCTGATGGAGACCGTGTTCCGGTCGAAACGTTGCTGCTCTTGAAAATACTTGTGTAACGAATAAAAACGAAAATGCAAAGTTCAGTTCATCACAACGTTTTTTTATATTTATTTATTTTTTGCTTGTTAGCATATGTACCTCCAGTATGGCGGCTATTAGCTTGGGCCCATGATGTCGCGTTAGAGATAATAATAATTCATTTATTACGCATACGGTTCATACCGCTACAAGGACCAACAACCATGACGGTCTATTTCACCACCTAGTAGGTGGAATATATTTGTATTTTTTATTTTGTTAGAGCCAACTACAAGGAGCGCAACTGTGGTCTGGTAGCTTGGGGAGGCTGACCACGTGCATCCAGGCCTACGTGGAACCAGACGGACCAGAGGACAGGCTGCTGACCATGGGGCTACAGGAGAGACTGCTGCAGTTCTCCTCCATTCTCTTCTCCCTCCCTCTACTTTCCCGGTCTCCCTTTGGGTGTTCTATCCTCCCTCCCTCTACTCTATCCTCATTGTAGGTGTGTCCAGAGCAGAGACCAGGCCTAGGGAGTTGATCTCAAGGGCTTCTACCCCTCCTACACCTTGTGTGTCAACAGCACCATTCCAAGGAGAACCAAAACTACAATTCCTCAGTGAGGAAATAGGGAAGGACTTGTATGACAAACTGGGCCCTTTGTCCCTCCAGCATTCACTGACCATTCTATACTGATACTGAATAGGGATTTTTTGCTCATCCAGCACTGACAGGAGCCAGTAACAGTTTTAATTCACTCCCTGAACGGTCCAGACAATTTGGAAGGGAAGGTCCCCTAAGCGGCACAGTTTATAACCATGAACAGGAAGATGTACAATTCCTTACCTGAAAGGTCAAAATAAATACTGGATAGGGCCTGTTGTCCCTCCGACATGGCTGACCCCCCTGAATAGTTTAATGGATGACAGTGTTAGGTAGGATTGTGATTTCCTTACTGTGCAACCTGAGATGATGCTGGTTAGGGCCTTTTGCCCCTGTAATGTTGATGTGTGTTGTTTGGTCTGCAACTATGCTGGTTCTGTCATTATCACCCCCCTAGGCAGCACCTTTATTTTACCACACATGCATTGCTATTTATGAGAGGTCGGGGTTCTGGGGTTGACCTCAGGATGTAGTTAATGCATTGTTGACACTGCCTATGGTCTAGTGTCAACCCCTCTCTTTGAACCTAAAACCCTAACCTAACCCTATATAATTTTGAATTCATCACAGAGTTTATTTTCGATTTTTGAAAAAAGTTTAGTTTGAGTTTTTGCACTGTGGTGGCTATTTAACAAGGCCTGAGATGTCACGTTGGTGACGGCAAGATGAGGATTATTGGGACAATTACGATTATGAACGACCTAGACGGCGTCAAGTATCGTTTTCACCACCTAGACAAAGGTATAGCAATCCTTATAACAATCGGTATGACTATAATGGTCGCAGTTATGCGACGGTTGTCCGAGAGGGCCGACCACGTGCATTTCGGCCTGCTCAACACCATTATATGCCACGTGAATATGCTAACTCCGGACGGGATGGATATCATCGACGTCCCCGACGTTGTGGGAACGGTCCTATTCTCGGAGGAGAACAGCTGATAACTACCGCCGACCAGAACGCCATCCTGCCAGTCGGAACCAGGGGGTATGTAATCAGCAACAGGGGCGACGGGGGTCGGCTAACAGAGACCCACCGTCTGATAAGCCCACCAGTACAGACCCTGATTTTACTTCCAAAACCCGGGGCATATTGAAATTAATTAAAGCTACCCATCATTTGGGGAATGTTACAGCTGAACAGCCTCCGGTTTCGATAGCTAACATTGCTAATCATTTGATTACGGCTATTAAGCCTGCTGTCCCACGGCAACTACATTATCTCTCATTGAGGGAAACGCCAGATATTGGACCCAGAACACTTTGATCATCCTTAGAGATCACTACCAGGATGAAATTCAGAATGCTATTCAAATTCTGGTCCAATTGGAGGCATGGGACTGGAAACAAAATTTTGAAATTGCATCTGCATGGGCCAAGAGTCAGTTTGGCCGCAGGTTAAGGAGTGAGACTCTGGACAAAGTGCAAACCCAATTGAGAGAGAGACTAACTACCCCGTCCAGAGCACAGTCTACTTCTATGTCCAGATTGGAGGAACAAAGACCGGTGATGTCCATACAGACAATGACTGAGAGGGACCTCTCATCTCCTTTGCCGGGAAAAAGGAGCAATTTCCACAAATATCAAAGATTTACAAATACATGAAAACTATTGGTGGATCTCAATTCTGCATGTACCAATTCAAATTCTATGAATCGCACAGGTATGCACAGCTAATTATCGATGGGGAACAGATATCTTCATCATGGATCCTGTTAGGGTCTGGCCATCTCCTCCACATCACAGGCAATGTCATCCCTGAATTAGTGTAGCCAGTTCAGCCAGGAAACCCGAGTGGTAATTGGTCAGCAGCACATCAGCTGATGCAGGATCACGCACCTTGCTGTCATTGCCATGGGAATTGCATTCATAATATTAAGGTATGTTATTGTGGAAGTATTGTATACACGATCATGTGTTGGCAATGAAATACCCAAAAGGAGCAGATCCTAATGCCAAGACTTGTATGTACAGGGCTGTACATAACTTCTCTAATAAATGGTTAAACTCATACGTGGTGTTTTCTATCTGAACTAGGCAATGGGGAAAATGTCCTCCCTGGCTAGACAACGGGGAAAATGTCCTCTCTGGCTAGACAACGGGGAAAATGTCCTCCCTGGCTAGACAACGGGGAAAATATCACATTGGGTTCCGTATCCCCCTCAATGTATCCGCATGCCTCTTACATTATATGTTTAATCCATGCTTTTGTTACTTTAAAACAAACCAAATAAACCAATAAATCAGTAGTCTGTCACAGATAAAGCTTGAAAATGAATCAAGGCTGACACCTGCTGGGGGTATGAGAGTAGGACAGGATGGAGGATGAGGGAGGAGGGAAGGAGAAATTCAAGTGGGAGAGAGGGAGGGGAGAAACAGGGACGGGGAGTGATAGAGGAGAGGGAGAAACAAGGACGGGGGGATGAAACAGGAGAGGGAGGGGAGAAACAAGGACAGGGGCTGATAGAGGAGAGGGAGGGGAGAAACAAGGACTGGGGCTGATAGAGGAGAGGGAGGGGAGAAACAAGGACTGGGGCTGATAGAGGAGAGGGAGGGGGAAACAAGGACAGGGGCTGATAGAGGAGAGGGAGGGGAGAAACAAGGACAGGGGCTGATAGAGGAGAGGGAGGGGAGAAACAAGGACAGGGGATGATAGAGGAGAGGGAGGGGAGAAACAAGGACAGGGGATGATAGAGGAGAGGGAGGGGAGAAACAAGGACAGGGGATGATAGAGGAGAGGGAGGGGAGAAGGGTAAGAGAGAAAGATGAGGAAAGGGAAATCAAAATTAATGTGAATAGTTTGTTGAAATGGTATTGGTCTATTAGGCTTAACCAATCAATTAAATTTCAGAGCTAATAACAACATACCCAATGTTCTCTAGTAATACCTGTTATACTGCACATCACTAATAAACATAGTTTGATTGAAGACAAAGAGCTGCGTTAAAGTATGTGAATCCCTTGTGCAATTATCCATCCATCTTCTTCCGCTTATCCGGGGCAGGGTCGCGGGGGCAGCAGTCTAAGCAGGGATGCCCAGACTTCCCTCTCCCTAGTCACTTCCTCTAGCTCTTCCGGGGGGACACCGAGGCGTTCCCAGGCCAGCCGGGAGACATAGTCCCTCCAGCGTGTCCTAGGTCTTCCCCGGGGTCTCCTCCCGGTGGGACGGGAACACCTTCCCAGGAAGGCGTTCCGGAGGTATCCGAAACAGATGCCCAAGCCACCTCAGCTGACCCCTCTCGATGTGGAGGAGCAGCGGCTCTACTCTGAGCTCCTCCCGGGTGACCGAGCTTCTCATCCTATCTCTAAGGGATCGCCCAGCCACCCTGCGGAGAAAGCTCATTTCGGCCGCCTGTATCCGGGATCTTGTCCTTTCGGTCATGACCCAAAGCTCATGACCATAGGTGAGAGTAGGAACGTAGATTGACTGGTAAATCGAGAGCTTCGCCTTGCGGCTCAGCTCTTTCTTCACCACGACAGACCGATACATCGACTGCATTACTGCAGAAACTGCACCGATCCGTCTGTCAATCTCCCGTTCCATCCTTCCCTCACTCGTGAACAAGACCCCTAGATACTTAAACTCCTCCACTTGAGGCAGGCACTCTCCACCAACCTGAAAGCGGGCAAGCCACCCTTTTCCGACTGAGGACCATGGCCTCGGATTTGGAGGTGCTGATTTTCATCCCCACCGCTTCACACTCGGCTGCAAACCGTCCCAGTGCATGCTGAAGGTCCTGGTTAGAAGGGGCCAACACAACAACCTCATCTGCAAAGAGCAGAGATGAAATTGTGTGGTCCCCAAACCTGACACCCCCGGCCCCTGGCTGCGCCTAGAAATTCTGTCCATAAAAATTACAAACAGAACCGGCGACAAAGGGCAGCCCTGCCGGAGTCCAACATGCACTGGGAACAAGTCTGACTTACTGCCGGCAATGCGGACCAAGCTCCTGCTTCGGTTGTACAGGGACCTGACAGCCCTTAGCAAAGGACCCAGGACCCCATATTCCCAAAGCACCCTCCACAAGATGCCGCGAGGGACACAGTCGAATGCCTTCTCCAAATCCACAACACACATGTGGATTGGTTGGGCAAACTCCCATGAACCCTCCAACACCCCGTAGAGGGTATAGAGCTGGTCCAGTGTTCCACGGCCCGGACGAAAACCACACTGTTCCTCCTGAATCCGAGGTTCTACTATCGGCCGTATTCTCCTCTCCAGAACCCTGGCATAGACTTTCGCGGGGAGGCTGAGAAGTGTGATCCCCCTATAGTTGGAACACACCCTCCGGTCCCCCTTCTTAAAAAGAGGGACCACCACCCCGGTCTGCCATCCCAGAGGCACTGTCCCCGACTGCCACGCGATGTTGCACAGGCGTGTCAACAAAGACAGCCCCACAACATCCAGAGACTTGAGGTACTCAGGGCGGATCTCATCCACCCCTGGTGCCTTGCCACCGAGGAGTTTCTTGACCACCTCTGTGACTTCAGCCCGGGTGATGGACGAGTCCACCTCTGAGCCCTCATCCTCTGCTTCCTCAATGGAAGAAGTGACAGCGGGATTGAGGAGATCCTCGAAGTACTCCTTCTACCGCCCGACGACATCCTCAGTTGAGGTCAACAGCTGCCCACCTCTACTGTAAACAGCGTTGGTAGGGCACTGTTTCCCTCTCCTGAGGCGCCGGATGGTTTGCCAGAATCTCTTCGAGGCCAGCCGATAGTCCTTCTCCATGGCCTCACCGAACTCCTCCCAGGCCCGAGTTTTTGCCTCCACAACCACCCGGGCTGCAGCCCGCTTGGCCTGTCGGTACCCGTCAGCTGCGTCAGGAGTCCCACAAGCCAACCAGGCCTGATTGGACTCCTTCTTCAGCTTGACGGCATCCCTTACTTCCGGTGTCCACCACCGGGTTCGGGGATTGCCGCCTCGACAGGCACCGGAGACCTTACTGCCACAGCTCTGAGCAGCCGCTTCGACAATGGCGGTGGAGAACATGGTCCACTCGGACTCAATATCTCCAGCCTCCCTCGGGATCCAGTCGAAGCTCTGCCGGAGGTGGGAGTTAAAGATCTCTCTGACAGGAGACTCGGCCAGACGTTCCCAGCAGACCCTTACAGTACGCTTGGGCCTGCCGAGTCTGTCCAGCTTCCTCCCCCGCCATCGGATCCAACTCACCACCAGGTGGTGATCAGTTGACAGCTCCGCCCCTCTCTTCACCAGAGTGTCCAAGACATACCCTTGTGCAATTATATGTTGTTTTAAGTGTTCCCCATCTTTATTTAATCAGAATTTTATGTAAACATGTTTATGGTTACCAATTCCATACATTGGGGCTGTGCCCCACCTGCCCCCAATAACCAGTCGCCCCTGGCTGAATCGAATCCAGAGCCGATAAGGTGTGACACATTTTTTCCCAGTTTGCTCATGCAAGTTACTATAGATAGAAGCACCCGTTAAATGACAAAAAATTTACTGTAATGGACAGAAATGTTTCTAATGACGTTTTTATTTGTACTTGAAAATGAATGCCATAACATTGAACAAAATACTAAGAAACATACAACAACTTTCTCAGACCAGGTTCAAACATTTGCAAAGTACTTAAAAGCATTTGAGAGGCCCTTGATTTAGCACAGTAATGGTGCATTTTAAATTTGCTCCATTGTAACAGCAGATTGATTCAAAGTTTTTCAAGAATTCAATTAATTTCACCCAGTCTGTTTTCAGTTGTGCTCTAAACGCTCAAACAGTTGTAAACTTGGGTTGCCATTTTCAGGTGGAGCTGATTAGAATCTGGGCTTCGGGATCTGGGGGTAGTAGTCAGTCAGCAGAGATACCATCAGACCCTGAACATAAAGAAATTGAAAGAAGAATGAATGAAAACAGGGGGCACAGAATCTCTGAATCCAGTGGGGTAAACAAGTTGCAGACTTCAGGTAGATAATACTGAATGCAAAGGTGTGCAACCAAACATCACATAAGGTTAGGGTTAGGATTAGGATATATGGGGTTAGGATTAGGATATAAGGGGTTAGGATTAGGATATAAGGGGTTAGGATTAGGATATAAGGGGTTAGGATTAACCCTAGAAGCCCCGGAAGGGGTCAATTTGAGAAAAATAAAAACTCTTTGCGGCACTCAAACTTACAGGAAGCTCCTTTTAGGAATTCTCCTAGATATGCATGCTTATTTCTTATGTAAAAATAACCACTGGAAATATGAATTTAAAACAATTTAGCCATAATTTCTCCAATATCCGGCAATCTTGTTTTATTGTTTTACAGCAGTAATTCTCCTCTTTCAACAGGTGGCCTATTCCCCACTAGATGGCGCAACATTGTGGTTATACTGATTAGTCTGAATGCGTTTGTGCGCATGTCAGGGTTTACGTTAGCTGGCAAATGCAGGCAGTATCAGGTGTAGTTTTCCGGCAGATGAAAATATCAACGGCCAAAATTTCGGGTGGTAAATATGCCAAATAAATAATTACTGATTTAATGCATATTAAAATAGCCTAATATTGTGTGACCTACATATGTTACCAAGAAGCGAGCCTCCACTCACTTTGACAGTACGACATTACTAAGTGTTTGGTTGTGGGATTAAGCAAAACGTGTTTTAACGTTTAAAATGCAATGGACAACATTTCAATGGGCATTATCTAATTAGAACATATGATTGGAAATTACTTACAATATTTGCCAAAAAACTGACAAATTACTGAAATGTGTTGGGGTCTAATAATAATAATAATAATAATAATAATAATGTTGCAAAATTAGGCTACATTACAGTGCATTGCCAAACAATTCTATACTAGGTTGAAACATTAAGAAGCAAACAGGTTTAAGTAATTGATCTGAGCCTATAACTGAGCAGAGCATGTCAAACGCTCTTCGGCATGCATGGGCTAGACATCCTATGGAAACAGACATAATTCGCTTGGTATTTGTTGAGATGTTTCTAACATTGGCCTAAAATCCCTTATTCAGATGGGTTAATTTTTCAAGTTTCCTTTCTGAGTCAAGGTCAGTGCCGACACGGAGGTAACACATTTGCCTAAAACTATAATCGTTAGAATCGTATAGATTTTTTGGAGAATAGCTAGACATCTTTGTGAAGCGTTCCGTATCTAGTTTGTGTTGCTATGGGTATCATAGAGAAATGCAAAGTTAGACCAATTCTGGATACCATAACGCATTGTATGTACTGGTTTCTTTACCCTATCTTCTGTTTTTACATCGAATCCTGGTCGGTATATCACAAATGATGCTTCTACTACGTCATGTCGCCTTGAAAACGTGACCTGTAGGAAGCAAGAATGCTGGGAAGGGGGAGGTGGTCATTTGATAGGTCATTGCGCAATATGTAGCCATTGCTTCCCAATTGTGAAGGATCATTGTTTTCGCTTTAGTTTTGCAAGACAAATGCTTATTTACAAAGAAAACAATTTTAGAAAATATATTTGAACGTAACTAAGATGCAGAGGAATGGGAATCTGTCCAGGACCAGGTAACGCAAGTGACCATTTCGGATCAGATATGCTAGTGGCACTAGTGCGACATGACCCACCTGGATAACAAGTAGGTTGCTATTTATGATATTTAGCACAGATTTACGTCATTTGCATTATAATAATGATGTAAAAATGCAAGACATGCTTATGTACAAAGAAATACATTTTAGAACATGTATCTGAACATGACTAAGAGGCTGAGGAATGGGAATCTGTGCAGGACCAGGTAAGGCATAGGTGTTAAACTGGTTCCGTGGAGGGCCAAATGTCTGCAGGTTTTCACTCTCACCTTGTACTTGATTGATTAGTTGGGTCACTAATTAGTTAGTTTGTACTCTCATCTGGTTGTTTAGGTCTGAACTGGGAACCAATTTATAGGAAAAAAATAAAACCTGCAGACACTCTGGGAAATGCGAGTGACCATTTTGGCTCAGACATGCTACTGGCACTAGTGCGACATGACTCATCTGGATAGCAAGTAGTTTGCTATTTATGATATGAAACACCGTATTACGTCGTTTGCATTATAATAATGACGTAAAAATGTTGTTCTGTCAATACTAGAGGGATGTTTTCATTAGGAAACATAACTAGAACCTCACTAGTAGTCCTCTGCTGACATCTGTTGGGTGTTTGGTGTAAAACAGAATAATAATCCACTCAATATCTTATAATACCTTTGAAATCATGTTCGATTTCCATCTGAGTGTAACTGATTTTTTTGGTAGAACACAAATGTCACGTTGGTTGTTTTTTTTTTTATTCATTATTTGCAGCCTAAAACACATTTGTCACTAAACGCATGGGCCTTTCAAAATAAGTGAATGAAAACAAGTTTCACAATGTTGATTTTTTTTTTGTTATTATATCATTGCAGAACTGTACTCCGTAGAACCTTGTTTTTTTTTTCAAACACATGCATTTCTAAATTGTGTCCCACAAGTCTGTTTTTATGGGTTGTTATTGTAGTTGAGAGGGTTGTGATTACCTGGATATACAATACTTCATGATACCTCTTACAGAAATGAATGTAGAACCCAAAATGTCTGGCTGAAATCACCTTAGACCCTGAAGGGTTATTCGATTTAACTATTCAGACTTCTTCATTTGTGGCATCAATCAGAATCAAGTAAGAAACAACTTTACTCTGATAAAAGCTGGATGGTAAACTGCGTGTGGCTTAGTAAACAAGAAACCAGGCAAGCCTAGTTCAGCCGGCCCGCAATAGAAAGTGTTGCCATTGAGATTCAAACCCAGGTCGCCCACATGAAAGCCTCTGGTTGTTAACCACTACACCACGGAGCTGTACATTTACTGGCTGTCAGTATAGACTCGTCCCTACCCAAAACAAATCCTTTTTTGCCACTAGCTGTTTTAATAGTTAATTGGCCATTTGTGAATGACATTGATACAGTTAAACTGACTAACGTTTCTTACCAAGAAATAGCATATATGTATGGCGTTTGCCACTGGCCGTTTTAACAGCGTATTAGCCAGGAATAAGCTTTCCAACTATCTACCTACTTACTGGAATAGTCATATGAAGTGAGAAATTGCTAGCGAGTCTGCCAAAGCTATTTTATTTAATGGCATAAGAACATTATTTCATGGCAAAACAACATACTTTTTTCTTTAATTCGTGAATGACATTTATACAGTAACAATCAATAAAAGGTGACGATAAATACATTTTTCCATCAAGTGAAAAGACGAGAGAATCGTGGAATCTCCCAGAAATAATTAATGTTGTTGCGCTCAATAGATAGAAGTTAAGGCTAAAAATAATGTAACTAATGTATGTTGTAGCCAGCAAATGTGTTTGTCTATCCTGACCCAAAATGCATGCACGGATGTCCACCAGAAACAGTTGCAATATAACAGTAACAATATAACTTTTATTTCAGGCTATAGATACTGAAGGTTTTAGCCAGCGAAGTTCGTCTATATGGAATAATTCATAATGCGTACTTCGCTTCGCCTGCGAGGAGATACCAACTCGGGACCTATAGTTTAAAGGTGCGCTTCTCCAACCACAACGCTATTTAACAAGGCGCACTCAGTCAGTCAGGCACTCACTCAGTAAGAGACATTAATTCTTCTTGCACAGCTCCGCTTACATGGTCAGGCAAAAAAAGTTACTTGCATAAAATTACAAAATTCTGTTTCTGTGATTTGTGTCAAACACTGAGGACTGACTGAGGTCAGCTTACCATGATGGTCCATTTCCTGTTCTCAGCCTCAGGGAAGACAAGCGAACGAGAAGAGTAGAACACTTGGTCATCCACCTCTTCCTGTTTCCTTGGAAGACAGTGGAGAAACGTCCAGTCTAGCTTTGCCACATTTGCAGTCTAGGATGGAAAGAACAATGATAAATTGGACCGTTCGAGATCTTTGCCCTGGCACATGCATTAAGGGTTTAGCGGTAGAGGATAGCATGTTGGGTTCTGTGGTTGATAGTGGTGGGTGCCTGGGTTTGTTGTTCTGCAAGAGAACACTTATCAGTAAAATTACTATGGAAGTCTACCTGCATGGTGATCTGGTAGCCGTGGAAGTCCTTGATCCTTTGTTTCTTCTCATCCTCCTGGCCCATGCTGACCCAAGTATCTGTCACCAGGACGTTACTACCCCTAGCTGCCTCCACTGGGTCAGAGGTCAGGAACAACTGGGTGCCATGCTAACACAACACACACAAAACGTAGGATATTGAAATATTGGTATTGACTGACATCAAGACATACACACCCATAATGCTACTAAGCTGCACGTAACGTCCATTTTCAGTTTCCTCTATTTTGGGTCTCTACTCTCTGAGCATGCCCCATCAAACAGTTCTTCTCAGATAAGCAACTAATCACAATTAATTGTTGCAAATGAAGAAAGCAATGTGTAATATCAGAAAATTACTTCGTTTGAAAAGTAACACCTTATAATACACCCCCAGGTCACAGTTGGTATGTTTTTGTCTTTTTCTTTAATCAATTCAAAGTAGCGTAAAAGTATGTAAATGCAATATTTGGTTCTGTGACATATTATTACATTTTACCTACTCCGTTACAATTGTCTTCAGTAATTTGTCAAAAAAAAAGTAACATTTTTTGTTTTGTGATTTGATTTTGCATATGTTCCCTCCTGCTCCTTTGAGTCT
Organism: Esox lucius; assembly: GCF_011004845.1. NCBI lineage: Eukaryota > Metazoa > Chordata > Actinopteri > Esociformes > Esocidae > Esox > Esox lucius. The sequence goes on along the minus strand of NC_047584.1, from coordinate 34,774,731 downwards.
ACGTAGGAGTGTGAGCGCAGACATATCTAATTAAATGGCAGACACACATGGAAAGTGGTCAATTGGAGGACAGTGACGAGGGAAATTCCAACCCTTGGCCACAGTTGCAAAACCTGTTTCAATATAAGTGTAAGAGGCAACACAGTAATCATGAAATGTTGTCTTTGTATCATCAAAGACAACCATCTCTGCTTTCAAAAACCCATCATCCAACCTCCACAAACACAGAGGTATGACTACCTAACTGGCTAGCTCTACCTGGCCAGCTAAATACTATCCAAATACTAATCCTAATACTATAACAGTATATCCTAATGATAATATAATATTCTTGCTAACATACAACACTGCAGCTTGTTAGTATATGTAACAGAATTCAGGAAACTGGGCTTAAGTCAAATGTCACTATTCTGAAAAAACATGTTCTGGGACATTGTCTTTTTTGCAGAAAGGCCTTCTTGAAGTTTTGAATTTTAAGGTGACTTCATTAACAAGTATGCCAAGTGTGAATACGAGTAAAATGTAAAACTCAAACCCTTGTTTAACCAGTGGAAAATACATGGCTGTTCCTGTATTGGCTGAGATAATGAAGGGGCTGGACATGCTGACATACTGAGTTCTGATTGGTCTATCAAGTCATAGGTTTATAACATGACTAATTGGTCAGTATCATTGCGATCCTGGGAATTTCAAACATGGACAAGTGCGAACGCGTTGCTAGAGCTCTCAATCACTTCCCTGAATTTAGCTGGCATGGTTAACAAATCTGATTGCTAACAAGTTGTGAGAGAATACTTGCTGGAGGACAATGATGCCATTACCCTGTCAGACTCGAGAGATTAAATAGGAAAACGATGAGGAAACCCCAGACATGGATACATTTCAAAACATTCTCAGAGAACGAGATGTACAGTGTTGTCACAGATGTTGACCGTGTGATGGAATCAGTGGAATATCATGCAGTGCATGAGGAGGAAATTGACAAAATACTGGCTTTTAATTGCAAATGTGGAGAGGGCCGAAAATAATATGCTGTTGTCTTGTATAAAACAACTGTCCACGGATTACTTTTACAAAGGGCAACTATGGCATCCATGACAAGAGACAATGGAAAAAGTAAACAGACCAAACGTAAACAAAGGACTTGCAGAGATATTATGTTTCCACTGTCTTTACAAAAGTGTGCAAATCACTTATTTTGGTAATTACCTACCTGAATGACCAGTCATTTATCCAGGTGGGTGTGTGATTATGACCAGCTATTATAAGTAGACAAAAGTCAGTACAGTAAGACTGCTAAATGTCTCAGTGGCTGCCCACCTGCACGCAAACTATCTGCACTTACATTACTGCTACTATTTATTATGAATCTGGCTAAGCTACTTTCAGTCCGCAACGAGGCATGCCTCGTTATACTGCGGTGTGAGAATGTCAACACCCGCCTGAAACTGTAGTTATTCAAGCCTGCGTCTGTATTTATATGGCCAGAATAAAACATTCAAATTGGAGGAATATTGTCTACTATAATCCTATTCATGGATTGCTAAATTGCTGTGTTTGATTCCATGTTGCTGCACTTGATTGTTATTTCTGAGAATGTTAATTTAATTATAGGTCTACACACATTACTCTTGGTAAATTTTTATTATTTAAACTGAAATACAATTATTTGACTAGAAATATAGCTGTCAATTACAACAATTAAGTTAACATTTATATAGGGTAATAGCAGAATTTGAACAAGCGAACATTACTTATTGCGTCATTGATGCTACTTTTAGCACAAATATTTCCTGAAGACTGCATCTTTTTGTATCAATAAAAACATCTTAAAATAAAAAATGTATTACTTTTACCACCAGATTTTTGATATGCCACAGTAGACCCAAACAAAAATATAATTCAAGGGTTTAACATAGCTCGTTTAGAGGAAAATAATGATTAATAAAATGTATTTTGAACAGAACGTTATTTGTTTATTTACTGTACAATGGCCTAAAGTCGACAAATTACTGTTAATTACTCCACATTAACCCAGAGAGTGACGGGTTGCGATAAAGTAAATCTGAGTGCTGCCAGCATAATATCCTGCTGCTAAAATAACTAATGAAGCCTGGAATGGCCATCACTACTTGTACTGTCACATGCCTAATCAGATATTACATAGAAATAAGGTGTAATAAAAAAAAGAAAAGAGTCTCTAAATAGTTGACAGTTTCTGACAACGGAAATGTTTTATAAATGCTACACCTATTTAGGAAAAGTCATGGAAGAAGGGTGTAGCTTTCGAAATGGTATCTTCCAAATTAATTGCATTGACAAATAAATAAAAGTTAGACTACAACAGTCAGTTAAGTAGGCCTGACAATTTTATTTTGAGGAAATAATGACAAAAGCAATATAAAAACCCAGATGTTTAATCAATATTTAAAATAATGTACATTCTTAAATGTGTATAGCCTAGACAATGATCTTTTTGCACATTCCAAAATTGTTTCCACTCTGAATAAGGCATTTTGAGACCATTGTTAGAAAGTTGTCAGAGCGTTTAAGAGCTCTGTGGAAAGTTATAGATAATTTACTGAAACTCCTCTGCATCTAAATTTCAGCATGTTTAAATCTTTTTGAGAATAATTTTGCAATGCCCCATAATGTAGCCTAATATTTGCAACATTATTTAATAGACAAGTGGATTTCAGTCGCATATTTGTCTTATCAAAATCGGCCAATATGGCCGTTAAAATTCCCGAATTCCGGCCATATAGAAGAGCTATCGGACATGTGTTAAAAAGCCATACTGTATAATAGCTACACTTAAACAGCAACAAAACAAACTGTGATCCAACAAATGTTTTAAATTTAAATTAGGATTAACTCTTCACAATCATTGAACTGAGGATATAATCTACAGTATACCTACTGTAGTGCTGTCGCAATTATTAGCTACATAATTGCCTGATCAAAATAATGAGCCAGATCGCAATTATGTTTATAGACGAATCTTTTTGCACAATATTTTGATCCTAAAGTCATGTTTCCACTCTGAATAAGGGATTGAGGTCAATGTTAGAAACGTCAAATACCACGCGAATGTCGTCGGTTTCCATAGGATGTCTAGCCCATGCGTGCAAGAGAGCATTTGACAGGCTCTGCAGAAAGTTATACTATTGGCTCAGATCATTTACTGAACCACGTTTGCTGGCCAGTTACACCATCACTAGTTGTTTTTTTTTAAACCGGCCCTGATTATGTCTGCTTCGCCTTTTTGGGAGTCGTATGCTGGAGTTGCTGCCGGAGTGTGCTGCTTTTTATTCTCATGCCAAGATTAGTCATATGACTCTGTAATGTGTTATTGTGAGAGTGAGTGGAGACTTTTCTTGGCAACAGATTATATAGGTCACACAATATTAGGCTAATTAATATGCTATTAACCCATTTACTTATTTGGCATATTACCCACCGGACATTTAGGTGGTTGATATTTTCATCTGCCAGATAACTACACCTGATACCGGCAAAAAGCCTTTGCCGGCTAACGTAAACCCTGGGGCATATAAGGACAATTTTATGGGCTGAAATATGTGCCACCAGAAACTGAATTTGAATTATTTATATTTGAATTTGAATTGCTAAACTTGAATAATTGCATTGAAAAACTGAATTTGAATCACAATTTGAAATTGTATTGTTTAATTTGAATAATTGCATTGAAAAACTGAATCTGAATTTTATAATTTGAAATTGAATTTATTCGTTTGGATCCGAAGTCCAATAAAATGTGATCCTCACTGAAAATTAAACTCTATACATCTTCACATTCACTTCTCACAATTCAGATTCAGTTCTCAAATTCAATTTCAAGTTACTGAGACAGACATCCGGGTAGTTGGAGGATGAAGGAAGAGCAATCGAGCGCAGATCGATAGATAGCGTTCATTGGCGCATAGGACTCCTCTTGGGCCAAACAGCACATACGTTTTGGAGCATAGTACATGAAACAAGGAAGAAGCTCTTGCTTTGCCAGTGGCCGGCCTTGACCCAGAACGCCCAGACTGGTGTGACCACCATGGATTCGGCTGGGACAAATACGGTAATTACAATTTAACATATCTACGATCTTTTGTTTAACTGTGGTTAATGATATATCTGTTTTGTAGAAACAGGGGAAATTAAATCTTTCTCTCGACGTTGCAAACACAGTAGCTAATATCCCGGGTTTTTATGGTAGCCTACTAACAACATCTTTGCCTGGTGTTTATTATTTCTAAACGTTTGCCTCTTCTTTCGGTGAAAATGTTGTTGCAAACGTAACTAGTGCTAGCCGCCGCCAAGTAGACTGGTCATGTCTTCAGCGTGATTGTTTAACTACTCCTTGTGATTGTCATTGACACCGTCAGGGTATTGCTTACTGAGAGGGAGGGAGAGTAGTAAGCGTGACTGTGTCGCTGTATTTGGCAGGTGCTAGCATTATGTAAGGCCATAAACTTCAGGGCAATTACACCATAGCACTAGCCCTATTCATTTTACTTGAATGCATAGCTAATTCCGGTTGACTTGAACACAAAAATAGCACATTTACTCTTCGAAAGAAAGCTGACTGTTCTCCGTATTCGCAGGGAAAATATAAAGGGATGGTTTTTAAAACTAGCAATCCAGTAGTGCTTTCATTATTTTGTTGTGAGCATTATCTAGCTAGCGCTACAATAAATATGGGCTAGTAGCTAGAAAACCGTGCTTGCCACTATATAATAACATCATACTTTGTCAACTTAGTGTAAAAACAGTCATGTTTATATTAAATGTAATAGTGCATATGGTATTGTGGTCTATATAGTGCCTGTTGTATTCATATTTTGTTTTATATTGATATAGCTAGCCATTTACTTGAATAACTTTTTGCAATACATTTTTTTTGGAATATGGAAAACATCCCACTTTGTAATTTTTTATTTGGTAATATTTAAGTTTCCATGTAGATTTCATTATCATTGTGAGTACTTATGTACCTGTGCTGGTAAAGGTAAACCAAATATTTAACGTGATTGTTTGCTTTCTGTCTCTGAAAAGATGAACATCCAGAGGCGGGTGACACAGTAGACTATCCAGGTCACCTGTCCCCCAGGATGTTTCTGCAGTGGCTCACAGGACAGGGCCACCTTCCTGTCTTACCAGAAGAAAACTTCAGTCTTTGTGCAGTTCAACCACACCTGTGACATCCTGTATGGTTCACATACAGTTTGCTACCCAACAGTCGCTGCATGTTGTAATACAATCCACCTACCTGTTAAGCATATGCAAACTTCTACTGAGTTCAAACAAGTTGACAGAGGCCTTCCATCTAGGGCAGGCATTTCATCAGGTTTAAGTGAAATGTTTCAGTTTCAAATATGCATATACAGGGGCTGGTCATAAAATTAGAATATCATCAAAAAGTTGATTTATTTCAGTAATTCCATTCAAAATGTGGAACTTGTATAATGTATACATTCATTCCACACAGACTTATATTTCAAGTGTTTATTCATTCAAAAAGTGAACCTTGTGTAATGTATACATTCATTCCACACAGACTGATATATTTCATATATTTCTTTTAATTTTGATGATTATAACCGACAACTAATGAAAATCACAAATTCAGTATCTCAGAAAATTTGAATATTGTGAAAAGGTTCAATATTGAAGACACCTGGTGCCACACTCTAATCAGCTAATTAACTCAAAACACCTGCAAAGACCTTTAAATGGTCTCTCTTTGTAGTCTACAGAACTAGACTATCATGGGGAAGACTGCTGACTTGACAGCTGTCCAAAAGATGACCATTGACACCTTGCACAAGGAGGGCAAGACACAAAAGTTCATTGCTAAAGAGGCTGGCTGTTCACAGAGCTGTGTCCAAGCACATTAATAGAGGCAAAGGGAAGGAAAAGATGTGGTAGAAAAATGTGTACAAGCAATAGGGATAATCGCACCCTGGAGAGGATTGTGAAACAAAACCCATTCAAAAATGTGGGGGAGATTCACAAAGAGTGGACTGCAGCTGGAGTCAGTGCTTCAAGAACCACCACGCAAACATATGCAAGACATGGGTTTCTGCTGTCGCATTCCCTGCGTCAAGCCACTCTTGAACAAGACACAGCGTCAGAAGCGTCTTGCCTCGGAGAGGACTGGACTGCTGCTGAGTAGTCCAAAGTTATGTTCTCTGATTAAAGTAAATTTTGCATTTCCTTTGGAAATCAAGGTCCCAGAGTCTGGAAGAAGAGAGGAGAGACACAGAATCCACGTTGCTTGAAGTCCAGTGTAAAATTTCCACAGTCAGTGATGGTTTGGGGTGCTATGTCATCTGCTGGTGTTGGTCCACTGTGTTTTCTGAGGTCCAAGGTCAACGCAGCCTTCTACCAGGAGGTTTTAGAGCACTTCATGCTTCCTGCTGCTGACCAACTTTATGGAGATGCAGATTTCATTTTCCAACAGGACTTGGCACCTACACACAGTGCCAAAGCTACCAGTACCTGGTTTAAGGACTATGGTATCCCTGTTCTTAATTGGCCAGCAAACTCGCCTGACCTTAACCCTATAGAAAATCTGTTGGGTATTGTGAAGAGGAAGATGTGATACGCCAGACCCAACAATGCAGAAGAGCTGAAGGCCACTATCAGAGCAACCTGGGCTCTCATAACACCTGAGCAGTGCCACAGACGGATCAACTCCATGCCGCATTGCTGCAGTAATTCAGGCAAAAGGAGCCCCAACTAAGTATTGAGTGCTGTACATGCTCATACTTTTCATGTTCATACTTTTCTAAAAATCCTTTTTTGTATTGGTCTTAATATTCTAATTTTCTGAGATACTGAATTTGTGATTTTCATTAGTTGTCGGTTATAATCATCAAAATTAAAAGAAATATGAAACATATCAGTCTGTGTGGAATGAATGTATACATTATACAAGGTTCACTTTTTGAATGGAATTACTGGGATAAAAAAAACTTTATGATATTCTAATTTTATGACCAGCACCTGTACATTCAGACTCAAATAGTAATAGATAAGATATTTGTGCAGTCTTTTATTTCATTTTTTGTCAAATCCAGTTTGTATATGTTAACCCAATTCACTGTTCATGAGTGTATTAAATGACCCAGTGTGCATGGCTAATTGATTTGATATTTTAGATCATAAATCATTGTTAGCCACATTGAATGTTACAACACAAAAAGCATTTCCACATGTGCATCGCACCATTACAATGTTTGTCAGAGAAGATGTCCTTCAATATGTTCTTTCCCACTTCCCTGTGGTTGTGTCAGCGAGATAGAAGTCCGATTTTAAAAATTTGGTGGACTATAAGGTGCCTGGATACATGGGGTCCTAGACTGGACTTAAGCAATCATGAATTATTAAAAGCCTTTAGTCCTCTGATTGGCACAGGCATGACTGTCAATGATGGTGAAGTAGGTACAAGGCATGTGCGAGTGTGGTCAAATAAATATATTTTCCAAAACTATTTGAATGAGAAAGGGGATCAATGGCAAGGCGTAGAGTTCTCGGTCTTCAATGGACATTCCATTTCTGGCACGGTAACACCTGTGTTGGCAGAGTTATGAGAGAGCCCTGAGCTCTCCCAATCAATATCCTCAATTAGGATTCCCTAAAACCAACAGAAGATAGTATTAATGAATTGTTAACATACATCATCTAGTAATGCAACCCATTTCATCAGCTGTAGCTATTCTTTTCGGATATGACTGACATACTATGTATTAGATGACATCATTTCATACATTAATAGTAGGATATTATTATTAATATTTATTGTGGGACTAATAATATTCCAAATAGGAGATGTGAGCTACAGAGAGGTAGCTGGTAACAATCTAGAAGTGGTTGAAAGTAGTAGGTTTTCATTGCAAGGAAATGTAATTGCTTAATCATAAACAGATTCAATTATCACTGATTGCTATGGATTTCATGTCAAGTTGATATCAAATGTGATGGAGGCGATGGATGAGGAACCACCAAAATTAAGGAATAGTAGCAAACCAATTATATTTGTTATGTGATTACAAGCCAACTAGTTATGAATGTAACAATATTGCCAGATAGGTTTCCTATACCATGTTAACAGTAAAAACTAATTTGTAACTGGTTGGATCGTGCCCATAATCACTATAACGTTAAGTTTCACCTTGCTCAACTTTGTGCAGATCACAGCATAAGTTGGTCAAAAATGTATCTCCAAAAGAACAGCTGGGTTGTTTTAAGTCACAGGTGGGACTGGCAAGTTAGCTAGCACGATGCCTTCTATTTCTAGATCTTCTTACTAAGTTAACCGGTACTTATCTGAGCTAACGACATGATCACTGTCACTAGATATAAAGAAATCATTGACTTTCACTCGGTGCTATTCACTGACAGTAAAACAAATTTTGAAACATTTTTTATTGTACGCACTGCTGTTTGTAGACTAGCTCCAGCGCTCCTTGCTGCGTTGCTAAAATAATAGCTGAAACAATGCTATCGTGCTAGTCATAAATATAGAACAATGGTGCTAGCTAGTCGTCTAATGTAATTGTAAACATGATTTGTGTATGCTCGCGGACGAAACGTTTCTACAAAACAGCTATAACATTAACGACAATTAAACAAAAGATCGTTAGATCGTAGATATGTTAAATTGTAATTACCGTATTTGTCCCAGCCGAATCCATGGTGGTCACACCAGTCTGGGCGTTCTGGGTCAAGGCCGGCCACTGGCAAAGCAAGAGCTTCTTCCTTGTTTCATGTACTATGCTCCAAAACGTATGTGCTGATTGGCCCAAGAGGAGTCCTATGCGCCAATGAACGCTATCTATCGATCTGCGCTCGATTGCTCTTCCTTCATCCTCCAACTACCCGGATGTCTGTCTCAGTAACTTGAAATTGAATTTGAGAACTGAATCTGAATTGTGAGAAGTGAATGTGAAGATATATAGAGAGTTTAATTTTCAGTGAGGATCACATTTTATTGGACTTCGGATCCAAACGAATAAATTCAATTTCAAATTATAAAATTCAGATTCAGTTTTTCAATGCAATTATTCAAATTAAACAATACAATTTCAAATTATGTGATTCAAATTCAGTTTTTCAATGCAATTATTCAAGTTTAGCAATTCAAATTCAAATATAAATAATTCAAATTCAGTTTCTGGTGGCACATATTTCAGCCCATACAATTTTCCTTATATGTAGGCCTAGTAATGAGGATTTGGTGTGGATAATGATGGGAAGTCCTGGGTGATGTGATCAGAAACAAGTGTGCTTAGTGATATATTACTCAGTCATATGACTAAGCTTACATCTTTTCTAACATGCCCATTAAAATAGGAAATCCCACACACCAGTCATAGAACAGTTCTGGTGCCCCTAATTATTGATGATTGTTTGGCTGGTTGTGCAATATATTTTGGGTTTTATTAAAGTTCTCTGACACGCAGTTTTTATGCAAGTCCCTATAGCAATGCCTCAGGTGTTGAAATAAGTTTGTTGCGTTTCCACATGTTGTTCCAACCACTCTCATACAGGTTTTTACATATTACATTAGTCTGTGACATCTCTCTGGAACCCAAAATATTCCCAAATAACAGAAGATGATTTTTCAGAACCAAAATCATCCCTAGTCTCTCTCATTGTCCTCTGGTTTCTTAATTTTCTTCCTCTCCTTAACAGCAAGACCTACTCTACACTATTCTTTTGCAGTGCACTCGACGCCACATCTTCAATGTTTCTGAATGATTATAATTTAATAGTCTCTTCAACCCAGGCATTTTATTATTTTATACGATTGTGGCCCTATAACTGTACTTTTGTAAAGTACTTTATTACAGTATTGGGAAATATTAAGAGTACTCACTTAAAAAGATGGGACGTGAGAGGTGTGATCAGGAAAATGTATTGTAAAGTTTGATTGACTGATAGGCGACATACAGCTGGACATTATAACTGTAAATGTTTTGTCTTAAAATAGCAAAACATCAGGGAAAAAAAGTGTTGTAAGAGCGCTTGTACTGTAGATGTTGTGACCACACTGTGCTATGATTATAGCAAGGATGGCACACCAGTCAAAATAATTACTTTGATTGTAAAAAAATAAATAAAAAAAAACACACGTTTAGAAATCACATGTTCAAATGGCAATGTTATTATGATTTTGATTCATCTTTTTCCCACAGCCCTGGACTGAGATGCTGGTGAGAGAAATGACTGAGGGAAAAGATGCTGACTCTCCCTAATGTGTCCGACCAAGCACAAAAAAAGTTGCTTGCAACATGTTTCATGTTGTAAAGTTGCCTGAAAAGGTTTGAGACCCCTTCAAGGATTCTCACCTTTTCTGAGAGTCTCTTTGCCTCCTGAAGGACACTGCTGTCTGGATCATAACCCTGAGAATAGGCAGGAAGAATGACAGATTAGTTAGAACTCAACTAGCACTACGCTTTAAAGGTTTGAACACCCAAGAGAAAACACAGGCAGAGCGGCCCAGTTCATATAAAAGGAAAAGATAGGCAAAGAAATAAGCGAGAAGGAAAACGGAGGCTGGTGAGTGGGGAGTCAGTGGCTCATTGTTTAGAGAGTAAAGCGTGTAATTGGAAAATTCCCAGATCGAATCCCACCTGGAACAATTGTCTTTGTGTCCCAGGGAAAGGTACAGGGGGGCAAAAAAGTATTTAGTCAGCCACCAATTGTGCAAGTTCTCCCACTTAAAAAGATGAGAGGCCTGTCATTTTCATCATAGGTACACTTCAACTATGAGACATAATGAGAAAACAAAATCCAGAAAAACACATTGTAGGATTTTCAATGAATTAATTGGTAAACTATGGTGGAAAATAAATATTTGGTCAATAACAAAAGTTCATCTCAATACTTTGTGATATACCCTTTGTTGGCAATGACAGAGGTCAAATGTTTTCTGTAAGTCTTCACAAGGCTTTCACACACTGGCTGGTATTTTGGCCCATTCCTCCATGCAGATCTCCTCTAGAGCAGTGATGTTTTGGGGCTGTCGCTGGGCAACACAGACTTTCAACTCCCTCCAAAGATTTTCTATGGGGTTGAGATCTGGTAACTGGCTAGGCCACTCCAGGACCTTCAGGTGTGTTTGGGATCATTGTCATGCTGAAAGACCCAGCCACGTTTCATCTTCAATGCCCTTGCTGATGGAAGGAGGTTTTCACTGTGACTGTTTGAGGTTGTGGACAGGTGTCTTTTATACTGATAAGTTCAAACAGGTGCCATTAATACAGGTAACAAGTGGAGGACAGAGGAGCCTCTTAAAGAAGAAGTTACAGGTCTGTGAGAGCCAGAAGTCTTGCTTGTTTGTAGGTGACCAAATACTTATTTTACCGAGGAATTTACCAATAAATTCATAAAAAATCCTACAATGTGATTTTCTAAATTTTTTTCTGTCATAGTTGAAGTGTACCTACGATGAAAATGACAGGCCTCTCATCTCGTGAGATTTTGAGTGAAAACCTCCTTCCATCAGCAAGGGCATTGAAGATGAAACGTGGCTGGGTCTTTCAGCATGACAATGATCCCAAACACACCTGAAGGTCCTGGAGTGGCCTAGCCAGTTACCAGATCTCAACCCCATAGAAAATCTTTGGAGGGAGTTGAAAGTCTGTGTTGCCCAGCGACAGCCCCAAAACATCACTGCTCTAGAGGAGATCTGCATGGAGGAATGGGCCAAAATACCAGCCAGTGTGTGAAAGCCTTGTGAAGACTTACAGAAAACGTTTGACCTCTGTCATTGCCAACAAAGGGTATATAACAAAGTATTGAGATGAACTTTTGTTATTGACCAAATATTTATTTTCCACCATAATTTACCAATTAATTCATTGAAAATCCTACAATGTGTTTTTCTGGATTTTGTTTTCTCATTATGTCTCATAGTTGAAGTGTACCTATGATGAAAATGACAGGCCTCTCATCTTTTTAAGTGGGAGAACTTGCACAATTGGTGGCTGACTAAATACTTTTCTGCCCCACTGTACTTTATCCTACATTACTCCTACAAGTTACTTTGGATAAGTGTCTGCTTGATTACTAAAATTTAATTTTTTTTAAAGTGTAGGGGTTGAAGGACAGAACATTGTATAATCAGACCTCAGGAGTGGCGATTCTGAGATGGACGCCCAGTTTGGCTGCAGTCATCATGAAAGAGTGCAAGACGTTGTTCCCATCTCCGATCCAGCTCACAGTCAGCCCACTCAATGAGCCATAATGCTCCTGTAAAACACAAGGGCAACGTGAATCTGTCTCGGTCTATATCTGAAACATAGATAAACCATTTGCAGCAAGGCTACCTGAAGGGTGAGGAAGTCAGCAAGGATCTGGATGGGGTGGTAGAGATCAGAAAGCCCATTAATGATGGGGATGGATGAGTCCTTCACAAGATCTTCCAAAGTAGTGTGGCTATACACTCGCGCCAGGACTATGTCACACAACCCAGAAAGAACCCTGCTCCACCGACACACAATACAGTTAGATACCCAAGGTGATGACAACTTGGCGTCTATCGCTGTGGCCCTCTGTTAAGCATGCAGGTACCCTGTATGTGTGTTTGTATTTCCCCTCCTGCCATTTCCCCAGGTGTCCTTTAGGTTCCTGATTGTGCTCGTTGGTGTTTCCCACCTGGCAGTCATGAGTGCATCGCCTGACTGCTGAGGTGGACCAATCAGTGGACACCCCTCCTAATTGCACCACCTGTTCCTTTTTCCATTACCCAATCACATTAAACATCCCTGGTTTAAAAACCCAGTCAGTTGGGTCTCCTAGAGAGACTTATGCTTTACCCCACATGGACATAGATACACACCCTTTTTGATAGACAGACACTTTGTTAATTCATACATCACGTAGTTTAGCACATACATCTCACTTTGTCCTGTTAATGTGAGTATGCATTGCTGGGGTGTTTTGTTTAGTGTTGTCTAGTTAATTGTTTGCTGTTCAGTCCTTGTTCTACCTGTGTGTTTTGTTTGTCCCTGTGAAAAAAAATGTTTTAGCAAGTCACCCTTGGGCATACACAACCCGTAGGAAAACGCTGTCTAAAAACAATAATTTGAATTGAGCCGACCACCCACTGTATTTTTGTATTGGTTAGTAGTCAGCTAAGTGGTTCTTGAGGCAGGCAAGTTCAGTATAGGGGTATTTGGACTATATTATTTAATTTCTTGGGTTCAGCTCAGCCAATTTTCCCTAAACCCTTTACTGTGTTTATAATAACCAAAGCTACCGTCAAAGATAAAAACGTTTGTGTCGTTTGTTCTCACTGTTCATTTACACTACAGTAATTTGCATTAGTTTTATGTTACGGGCCTCTGTTCTATCCACCCTAAACTGCTAGAGCCGCAGGGTTCGTAACATAATGTGGGGGCTCATCCGGGATTTGAACCCAGGACCTCTCACCATTTGTCAAACAGATTTCCCTTGTCTCTAGTGAACTCCACGTAAGTCTGGGTAGAGTACTTTTTATGGGACCTAAATCTCTGTCGATATGCCTCAGGAACAAGCTCGTAGGCACGAAGAACAGTTGCTTTGACTACATCATGATTCAAACGGTCTTGAAGAGGTAGCGCTGACAAAACCTCTTGGGCTTCGCCTGTTAATTTACACTGGCACAGTAAGCACCATACCTCTTGAGGCCATTTCAATGCTACCGCTATACACTGAAACATGCTAATATAAGAGTCAACCTCTGACTCTGAACACTGGTACCAAGGTGATCTGTCTGCTAATATCAAAAGTAATAGAAGACCCCGCTGGTGAGGATGGCTCACTAGCAGACACTGCACGAGCAGAGGCTAACCTTGCTGTCTCTGCCTCCAGTTCCAGCTTACACATCTCCAGTTCTCGATCAAGTCTACGCGACTCCTGTTCGGCCTCAAGTTCAAGTTTACGCATCTCCAACTGGAGAGTTTCTCGCCTGATCTGTGCTCTCTCTTCTGCCTCCACTTGGAGCCGTGTTGAACGGACATCCCTTCTGGTGTCACTGTCTGACAGCGGGGAGAGTGGGTCAAACCGGGGCAGTGTGGCTGGAGCCTTGGCCTCGCCCTCAGATGGACGGGCTTACAGGAGCAGCAGCCACATCCTGTACAGGAGCAGCAGGCTCAGACAGCGGCAGCACTTGCTCCTTCAACAAAACACCTAACAATCTTTCTGACCTCCGCTTTAACTAAACTCTTCGGTATGAGAATGGAAAAATGGTCAGCCAGAGCCTGTAGATCCACTCTACTGCATCTATCAAAATCCTCCCACGTGGGATTAGTCAAAAGGGCATCCAAATCAAACCATCCTAAGCCCCTGAAGGGGGTGGAGAAAAGGGGCTGAGTTGGACCCAAGGAATGAAATAATATAGTCCAAACACCCCTAAACTGAACTTGCCTACCTCAAGAACCGCTGAGCTGACCACTAACCAATACAAAAATACAGTGGGTGGTCTGCTCAGTTCTAACTAGTGTTTTTAGACAGAAGTTCCCCTACGGGTTGTGTATGCCCAAGGGTGACTTGCTAATAAAAAAAAAACACTTTTCCCAGGAACAAACAAAAACACAGAGTATCTATGTCCATGTGGGGTAAAGCAAAAGTCTCTCTAGGAGACCCAACTGACTGGGTTTTTAAACCAGGGATGTGTGATGTGATTGGGTAATGGAAAAAGGAACAGGTGGTGCAATTAGGATGGGTGTCCACTGATTGGTCCACCTCAGCAGTCAGGCGATGCACTCATGACTGCCAGGTGGGAAACAACAACAAGCACAATCAGGAACATAAGGGACACCTGGGGAAATGGCAGGAGGGGAAATCCAAACACACATACAGGGTACCTGAATGCGTTACACCCTCGTTCCTTAACCTGGCAGTGTCAGCGCTGCTCTCGTTAACTCCCAGGTGGATGTCCTGAGAGGTCAGAAAGCAGGGGTGTCCTCCCAGCAGAGCAAAACCTGCAGGTAGTACATATAAAGGGGTTTATTAAAACATACAAGATGTAACTATTGCTGACAGAACTACATTGCTTACTACAAATGGAAGACAGTTGTATCAATTCTTCAAAATCCATTCATACAGTTGTGTTCAAAAGTTTGGATACCCTTGGAGAATTGGTAATATATGTAAAGAAAGCATGAGTAAGCAGGGAAAACATCTCTTATGGGATTCATATTCAACTGTAGGTCATGACAGAATGGCACAACCATAAAACAAAACATGGCAACAAAAAAAAAATGTACTGACCCTTGTTCAAAAGTCTGCAAACCCTTAGTTCTTAATACTGTGTATTGCCCCCTTTAGCATCAATTACAGTGTGCAGTCTTTTGTAATAGTTGTCTATGAGGCCCTGAATTCTAGCAGGTTGTATAGCTGCCCATTTCTCTTGGCAAAATGCCTCCAGGTCATGCAAAGTCTTTGGTCGTCTTGCATGAACCGCACGTTTGAGTTCTCCCCAAAGTGGCTCAATGATACTAAGGTCAGGAGACTGTGATGGCCACTCCAGAACCTACACCTTTTTCTGCTGTAACCTCTGGAGGGTCTAGGGTTATAATTTTCTGATAACATGCTGCATTCATCTTGCCATCAATTTTCACATGATTCCTTGTGCATTCAGAGCTCACACACCTCCAAAACATCAGTGAGCCACCACCATTCTTCACAGTGGGGATGGTATTCTGTTCACTATAGGCCTTGTTGACCCCTCTCCAAACATAGCGCTTGTGACCATAAAGCTGTTTTTATCTCAACACTCCAAATTACAGTGTACCAGAAGCTGTGAGGCGTGTCAAGGTGTTATCGGGCATATTGTAATCGGGGTTTCTTTCTGGCAACTCGACCATGCAACTCATTTTTGTTCAAGTATTTTCATATTGTGCTCCTCGAAACAACCACACCGGTTTCCAGAGCAGCCTGTGTTTCTCCTGAGGTTACCGGTGGGTTTTTCTTTGTATCCTGAACAATTCTTCTGGCAGTTTTGGCTGAAATGTTTCTTGGTCTACCTGACCTTGGCTTGGTATCAAGAGATCCCTGAATTTTCCACTTCTTAATACGAGATTGAACAGTACTGACTGGCTTTTCCAAGGATTTGGGTATCTTTTTATATCCTTTTCAATCTTTATAAAGTTCCATTACCTTGTTACACAGGTCTTTTGACAGTTATTTTCTGCTCCCCATGGCTCAGTATCTAGCCTGCTCAGTGCATCCACGTTAGAGCTAATGAACTAATTGACTATTTATACTCAGAAACTAATAGCAAATTAAAAAATCCACAGGTGTGGGAAATACACCTTTAACTGCCATTTATACCTGTGTGTGTCACCTTGTGTCTGTAACAAGGCCAAAATTCAAGGGTATGTAAACTTTTGATCAGGGCCATTTAGGTGATTTCGGTTATCATTGTGATTTAAAAAGGAGCCAAACAACTATATGATAATAACTGGCTTCATATGTTTACTATCCTTAAATAAAAGAGTGGTTTTTTTGCATGATCAGTCATATTTCCAAAATCATTGCCAAAGTTTCAGTTTCTGCCAGGGTATGCAAACTTACAAGGACAGCTGTATCTGCATTGCAATGTTGAGAATGTTTATCTGTACACAACCACACAAAGGTGAAACACAGTGGTGCAGATGGAACAAAAAAGTGAAACACAATTACACTGCTGATAGGAGGAGAGTCTGTCTTCTCAGCAGTTCCATTGTCTCCTGTATAAGTCCTGACTCTCCATTGAGCTTGGTGACAACATGAAGCACCGCTTCCCCAATGCTTCAACCCCCACATCCACACATTTTATAACCATTATTTTACCAGTTAAGTACGCCAAGAACATATTCTTATTTACAGCAATTAGTATTAACTGTATTTTTTAAAGACAGAACAACATTTTGGACCTTTTCAGCAATTAGTGCCAGCAACTATTAGTTTACTGGACCACTAAGTTGTGTTCAGATTGCTCAAAGGAACATCTTTGCTGTATCTTTTTAAGCCGCAATCATTCAAAATAATGTTGCAATGCATTCCTAAAAGATATTGCATGACTCATAGGAGTGTCATGAGGATATTGGATACTTATTTCAAAGTCTTAGACACACAAAACCCCCAACATAAACAAATGTAACTCACACCTGTTTCTGTAGAGATTCTAGTTCTGGTGCTCCTCTTCTCAAATATCATGGCAATCGACTTCCCTTGAAGAAGAGGAAGGTACTGAAAACAAATGACAGTTAACTCGGTTCTATGCAATCCCTTTGTACTATACATCCATCTTTTAAAAAGTTAGTTATATGCCAATGTACCTGCTTTTCATATTTGATCCTGTGTTTTAGGTCCCTGGAGACCCATAGAAGATGTTTGATCTCATCTGAACTGAAATCTTTCAAAGTCAAGAAACTACGACCCTTAAGGTTAACAGGTGCTCGAGTTACTGCTCCAATGCTGCAAAAGTAATGAATAGAGGATAAACCAGATAGCGCCCCAATCATATTTTTAAATGTGCAATAAAAGTTTCACAAACACATAATGCCACATTATGGAAAAAGTTTGTAGCGTATGTAGCTTACATTGGCAGCGTTTTAAAACACGCATCTTTTACTAAGCTAGCCCATTTGTTATCTTACCTAAAGTTCTTCAAATTGATATTTTGGATAGTCTTCAGCCCACAGAACCATGCATTCTTTAGAGCAAATATTTTAGTTGTCATGGCAGATTGTGATACTGGTTTAAATGATTAATATCTGGAAAGCAAACAATAGCTTCACGAAAGCGACAGCACCAACTTGGAAGGTTTGGGCAAAAAGCACGCGGAACGCATGCGGTGGTTGATCACGAACCCTAAATGGAGGGGGGCGGGTTTCAACCTTGATAATATATCCTCATTGGTTATTGGTTCCTCACAGTACTGATGTTGACGTTTCACCGTGGCCACGCCCCTCTACAGAGGTTAGGTAGTAAACATTCCTTGGCCGTTTATCGAACCGAATTTATACAGCCATATTTGTGTGTGAATTTTGATATTTAAAAATTTAAATACATAAAAAATCCTTGGCCGTTTATCAATCCGCGTTTTTGTCCATACGTGTGTACATGTGAACTCGTTTGACGTCATCTTTCATGCCCCAAGTAAGGTTCCGATCCAAAGAACGCAAGTTACCAAGAACGCATCAAATGCCCGGATGTGTACTTGATCCGCATCTTTTATGGAGGATGCATGGGTTGGTGACTTGATAAGCGAAAACGCATCTGATATCCCAGAAGTCATTGCAAGATGTCAGGAGCATCGACATCATATATAAAGGCTAAACGTTCAGTCACTTCCGGCATCACCGGTGGCGGTCTTGTCACAGGCAGGCTTCCTGGCGGGCTCTGTGGTACCTGATGTAAGGTGAGTGATCAGCACTAACACAAATACTCTTATCTCGCTGAAACCTTGACGGATTTACAAACGTTATTAACGTGGCTATAATTCTGAACGCTTGAAAATGTTGAAATTGCAGCTTTTCTAAAAACGTCTAAATCGTGCAGCTTAGTTGGATCACGGCTACTTCAGCAAGTTATCAAGGCAGATATCACAAACGAGCTGTTCGATTAGAGGTTTTACTGACACCAATAACGATTTCATGACAACTAATCTTTTGTCTAAATTACAATTTGTGGATGTGGTTGTAGTTATTTGCTGGCTAATAACAATAAGCTTTGAGTGGGACCTATGGCAGCTAACGTTACAGTTTAGCTGTTAACCAGCAAAGTTGCACATGATTTTCAATCCGGTTGGTTCCTGTGCTGTTTGAAGGACAGCAATATGTCCTGACCTACAGGTTCAGCCAGGACCACTTGGAGCTTCTCTTCAACTCCATCAGAGCATCTGGTAGGGTTCATAATTTATATTTACCAGCTGCAACACTAAGTGATAGTGTCAGCAAATGCTTGTATTGTTTTCATGGTCCATATGTTTTTTTTTTTACTTTTGGTAACATGTTTTCTGAAGCCATACACCCTAAGACAAACCATTTTGAGTATTTAGAAAAATGCCTGTTTGACTATTTGTTTGCAGAACTTATCACTGATACAGTCTGAATTGTATGATAATGTCATTCAACCTATTTTATGTGGAAAGATCATTCAGGGGTGGCTAGTTCTAATTAGTCTTTTTGTAAAAATGTTTTAAGCATAAAACATTTTAAAGCATGTATTGAATATCTGTGTACTATACTTGTATCTTTTTTATTTATTATTTTTTTAAACGATGGCTGGAATAACAACCCTAATGCCAGCCAGTTCAAGTACATCTTTAGGATGTAAAGCTGATGGCCCAGTGTGGGGTTGTTAAACCATGCAGAGGCAATGTGATGACACAGAGTCCCTACCAGCTGTCATCGACACCTCTACAAGCCTGTCAGGTGTAGATGTGTCCTCTGCAGCAGGAGGAGAAGATCTTCCATCCCCGTTTGCTGACATTCCTGCCCTAGTACATGATCACAGCTACCTTCCCGTCCCCTTCGATGGTCTTGTGGACAACGCTCTCATGTACATTTCAGGTGAAGGCTAACTGAAAGTCGATTTAAAAAAAAAAAATGTTCCCTATAACCAAATGTGCCAATAATCACAATCTGGGGAAAAACAATCTCACGATTGTCCAAAAAGAGAAGTGTTCCCTTCATTTCCTCATGCTTATTAATGATTATTGTTATGATATTACTAACTCAAATTTCAGGATTTGTTGTGCGACAGGCTCTGAAGAAGCTGTCGTGTGTTGTTTGCAGTGCCAGCCTGGTGACAGATGCTGCATCTGCCATCAAGGACCAGAGCTACCACCTGCTGACTTTAAAAAACAATGGAGGTCCGGTGATTCCATCAGAGGGAACCGTGAGGGTCGTCTGGGCAGCACAGTGGGTCATTCGGCAGTCATCAGGCAGTACCAGACGATCACAGCCCATCAAACTGCTTGAGGTTGTTTACATTGTCTGAAAAAGGATCGGTTCAGAGGATGTTTGTGTTGGGATAGACAGCCACCACTATAGGATGTTAAAAATAATTCTGTCCCTGTTTTTGAAGTTAAGGCTCCACCACATCGCCAGAATTATAATCCTCAACTTACAGAGCGACAACATGCAACAGAAACCTAATAAAATTGTCCTTTTCAAAGGGCATTAGCCCAAGGTATGTGTTTTCAAGGTACTGTCCTCTTTTACTTCAACAGTAGTGTAGTTCTCTCTACAGCATTTCTTTTTTGGATATTTGTAAAGGGGAATCATGTACCTATTTTTTTGTGTGCAAATAAATGTTACTTTTATAATAGTTTAAAAATAGCGACCATATTTTTTTTGTAGTCATTCTATAACAGAACCCCTGGCATACAATCTAAATGGTCTACAAGTAATGTCAGTGTTACCTTTCATTTCGTTATGCTTCTACACAAAGAGGTTGCCACACAGTAAGCATTTTATTGTCAGCATTTGGTCTGACAAAGTCCTATGGGGAGTTCCCATAGGGCATTTTACTATACGCATGACCATACCTTGGCAAATAATGGTCTAAAGTACTCATTTTCATTCTATATTGATCTGCTTTTGCACACAGCTTCACAAGACCTGGTGCTAGGGCTCAGTTGTGTTTCTAAAGTCATATCAAGTGACCTAGAGGGCTGAAATGTTGTCAGTTCAGAGATGCTTGTTATCCAGCAGAAAGAAAAAACATGTTATAATTAAAATTATTTTATAATAATTTTATTATAATAGTACAAAAGTGTATATGTCTTGTTGCCATTCTGTAGCCTATTTATTGATTTAACATAACTACCTTGTTTGTATATTCATTACACCTATCTGGTTCTGTTCAAGGATATTTTCATATGGAAGTCCATGTTTTTAATGGTTCATATGTATGCTTAACTTAATCTCTGACGTTTGTAAAAAAAAAAAACCGTTTGAAAATCGGTAGAAAAATTTGAAAGTTATGGTTATTTAGAAAGTACATGCACCATAAAACACAATGTTACGAGTGAGCGAGCGGACTGTGGTAAGATGGCCGCCATGTGCGGACGTCGACCTCCATTGGCCAAAAGCGCGGACAAGGTATCTAGCCTTTATATATGATGTCTATGGTTCACAAGACGCAGATGGAAAAACTCCACAACTGTAATAAGTTTTAACTTTTCTTATTTCAGGTAAATGGTACCTGTAAATCAGCATCTGAATTTTTTTTGACGAGAAATGGGCATTGTAGTCGCTTATTTTATTTAAGAAACGGCTAATTTATATATTTGCTCCGACTTTTCGATCAGCTAGCTAACGTTATTCAGTGCAGTTAACGTTAGCTAAGTAATTACAGTACCGGTGGAGAGAGGCAGCATTTTTAGAATTGCAGTTGATTTTCACTTTTTTAAAAAATGACAACGTCATATGATCATGTATATAGTTTCCATACAACCTTCTGCCGTTCATATTCACATTAATATTTTATTCAGGGACTACGAGGAGGTTACAGCCCTCTTAGTGGAGGGGTATTTGCGCAATAGCCGAGTATACATGCATCTCAATCCAGATAGGGGCGTTCTCTGTCCTCGCGAACTTGCAAGACCGTTCTTCTCAAGGACACACGTACTTTGAATTGATAAACAGCCAGTAATCTTCTCGCAATACGCAAGTATGCGACTTGAGATTTTAGCGGAGACACTGACTGATTCATAAATCACATTGAAACATAAAGAATGACTCGATATTACTTGTAAATACGTCAGTCAATCGTAATTAAGCCACGGTACGTTGTAGCTTTGTTTCTCTCGAACATTAATTCCCTGAAGCTGTAGGCGGTTCAGGGATTTGACTGTAAATTCGCGTGAGCAGAGTCGTCCAGGGGAGATGACTGGACAAACGGAGGCTGATATACCTGGTAAAATAATCTGTCAAGTTTCAGTTTCTTGCATTGAAAAAATATTTTTATTTAGGTTGTATACTGTTCCTAGTAGCACAAATGTGTGGTGCTGGTCATTGGTAATTAACCTGTTACTATTTCTGGCTTGCAGCGACTTAAGTAGCCGACAACGGATTGGAATTAGGACTACCTTTCTAGCCTAGTAGTGGAAATCATGTTAATTTGTACAACCAAGCCTTATATTGCATATTTTTCTCACCTGTGTGAAATATCCTACCAGAAACAGGGGCAGTCTTTACCTTTGGGAAGTGCAAGTTTGCTGATAATATTCCCAGTAAATTCTGGCTAAAGAACGACCATCCAGAGGAAATCTCATGTGGGGGTAATCACACTTCAGTCATCACAGGTGCCCTTCACTTTCCCATTTGAGTTGCTTACTGCTACATATGAGACTATAGTTGTAGTGGTATCAGCCAGTTTTTTAGCTACACCATCCCTTTCACAAGAATGGATTGCCCATTTACAGTCAGTAAGTCACATGGGTTTCTATACAAAGCAGGCAAACCGAGGCATTCAGTTCAATTTAATGTTAAAATAAGGAGAACAGTCTCCAGTCCTCAACCCTGTAGGAAAGAACAGTCTCCAGTCCTCATCCCTGTAGGATAGAACAGTCTCCAGTCCTCATCCCTGTAGGATAGAACAGTCTCCAGTCCTCATCCCTGTAGGATAGAACAGTCTCCAGTCCTCATCCCTGTAGGATAGAACAGTCTCCAGTCCTCATCCCTGTAGGATAGAACAGTCTCCAGTCCTCATCCCTGTAGGATAGAACAGTCTCCAGTCCTCATCCCTGTAGGATAGAACAGTCTCCAGTCCTCATCCCTGTAGGATAGAACAGTCTCCAGTCCTCATCCCTGTAGGATAGAACAGTCTCCAGTCCTCATCCCTGTAGGATAGAACAGTCTCCAGTCCTCATCCCTGTAGGATAGAACAGTCTCCAGTCCTCATCCCTGTAGGATAGAACAGTCTCCAGTCCTCATCCCTGTAGGATAGAACAGTCTCCAGTCCTCATCCCTGTAGGATAGAACAGTCTCCAGTCCTCATCCCTGTAGGATAGAACAGTCTCCAGTGTACCTAATAAACTGTCTACTGAAGGTGTTTGTGCATATATATTGAAACTATAAAATAAAAGTAATACACCTTTTAAATGTTGATTCTGTGTGATTAGAGTTCCATTACTGATAATAAACCAATGGTATTAATTTATTTATAAGGACATAAATAGGAACATTATGTTTACATGTCAACTGTTCTCTTACCCTTAGGCCATGGCAAACTATTCATGTTTGGAAGTAATACTTTGGGTCAGCTCGGCCTGGGGACAAAGATCAATATTAACATCAACCAGCCCACTCCTGTAAAAGGTCAGTCAATCCCTAACATATCTGGAATATGTTTGACTAAGTGTGTCAAAGTTTTGTAACATCAAAACATTATTTCTTTTTTTTCTTAAGCGTTGAAGTCTGAAAAAGTGAAGTTTGCAGCATGTGGTAAAGACCATACAATAATATGCACATGTAAGAGAACCATGTTATATTAATTTGTATTACTTCAGAAGATCACACAAATCGCACTTATCAATGAGTCATTAGCACAACTTATGAGCCTTTCTCTCATTTTCATCAGGGAGTGGACATGTTTATGGAACTGGCAGTAACCAGAAGGGGCAGCTTGGTTTGGGACACTGTGATGACACAAACACCTTCCACCTGCTTCGTCCATTCTCTCACCACACACCCATCAAAATGCTTGCATGTGGCTGCAACACCTCTGCTGCGCTGACAGGTAAATGTGACAACAGACATTCTGTCTGTCTGTCTGTGTCGGTCTGTGTTTTTGCTGCTTGCAGTCTGTGTGCTGTGTTGCGTGTGTTGGCAGAGGACGGAAGGCTGTTCATGTGGGGGGATAACTCCTTGGGCCAGCTCGGTCTGGGGACAGAGAGCTATGCTTCAGAGCCCAGGGAGGTGATGGTGAGACGGCCAGTGGGATGGGTGTCTTGTGGATACCACCACTCAGCATTTGTCACAGGTAATCACAGTGATTTTAAATGTGAATCCTGAACTCTATAAATAGCCTAGTCTTTTTGTCATCTAATGACGAGGGTGGATTATTTTTGAGGTTTGGTCTTGTTCCAGTGGATGGGGACCTTTACACATTTGGGGAAAGTGGAAATGGAAGGTTGGGTCTATTCCCTGACAAGCTAGCCAATCACAGAGTGCCTCAGCATGTAGAAGGCATCCAGGACCCAGTCACTCAGGTGTGCTGTGGCGGAGAGCACACATTGGCACTCACAAGTAAATATTAACACCAAATAAATTGTAGTAATGGTAATGGTAATTAAATACTATTATTCCTTAGTGTATGTCTTTCATTATCCCTCACATCTTTCCTTCTCATCTCTGTGCGTCAGAAGACAATGTGTACTCATTTGGGCGGGGCCAGCATGGACAGCTTGGCCAAGGGACCTTCGTATTTGAGGCTGCACTTCCTAAAGCATTAAACCACTTTCGAAATGGCAAAGTCTGTCAAGTTACCTGTGGAGAGAATCACACTGCTGTAATCACAGGAAAGCGCCTATTCTTTACTCTGGTAAATTGTTGTCATTCAAAAATTTGAAGGTGGAATATGTTCCATTGAGACCATCTCTCTCACTTTAGACAGTGGGATTCTGTACACCTTTGGGGATGGTCGCCATGGTAAACTGGGACTTGGGGAAGAGAACTTCATCAATCAGTTCAGACCAACGTTGTGCCAGCGCATGCTCAAGTACAGTGTCCAGTCAGTGAGTAAAGTAGTGTGTTCATGTGCATGTGTGTGTATTTATGATCAAGCTGATACTGTGTATTTGTATTCAGGTTGCCTGTGGTGGCTCTCAAATGCTGGTGTTGGCTATGCCCAGAACCCCAGAGGTTGAGGAAGTTGTGATAGAGGAGAATGATGTCCCAGAGACTTTTCTGGAGAGACTGGAGACCTACACGGAGTGGCTCCTGACTGAGCCCCCTCTCTTGATGCCTGACCCACCGACGAGCCCTCCACTGTGGACCCCGTCGGCTAGAACCCGGCGCAGGGAGCACGTGAGCACTGGGAATGATTTGTAATGTTTGGTTTCTTCCACTAGGGGTCAGTGTTGTCATGTTGCTGCACTTAATGGTCACGTTCCAAGGATTACTTTATATGAAGTCTAACTACTCATTACTAGTATTGTGGCCTGAGGAAGCAGTTTTGAATTATGTTTTTCTGTGTGGTTTCAGGACTGTTCTCCAGAGCAGTTTGGACAGATTTTCCATGATCTCCCTCTTATGATGTCGGGCTTCCTCAACACCTCACTGCCCATATCCAGAAGAATACGCATCTCCAGGACACCACCTATAAGTGCTTCTGCATCATCACTGTTCTCCAGTCCCTCCTCAAACCAGCCCTGCAGTCACTCTCAGCCCATCACATTCATAGGCGAAACCCCTTTAACGCCGTCAAAATTCCTATTCCCAGACCCTCCCAGCACTTCAGTCTCCTTCAAGTCCACCCCAAAGAAGACCACCAGTCCATCAAAATCCAAGTCTAAAGAACCTTTTAGCCCTTCCTGGTCCTACAAGTCCTCTCGTAAATCTATCCCCAGCCCCTCATTGTCTCTTAAAAATCCCTCTAAAAAGTGCATGGATGCCAACAAATCCTTGAAAACGCTGTCTAGCTGTTCTCGGAGTCCCACCCCAGCACAGACAGGTATGGATATCTTAAAATGCAGTCCTTCCTTGCTGTCTTTTATACAGTATGCAGTCACAAGTTTTAAGCATAACTGCCAAGTTTATTCTATTCCCTATCTACAGAGATGGAAAGAGGTCTCTACCTATATATAGAGATGGAAAAATTTCTAATTTCCAATATCTAGCTCCGTAAACAATGTAGACCACTGCACCTGTTTCTTTCCTTTCCAAAAAAGTTGAAAAGGAAAGTTTTGAGTGTAGAACAGAAGCATTTAATTTGCAGTGGTCTCTTAATTTTAACCCTTATGTGCCTCACTCAAAACCTAAGAGACCACTTTCCTTTTCAACTTTTTTGGAACGGAATATAGAGATGGAAAAAGTTGTAATTTCCAATATCTAGCTCCGGATATTGAGGTGTTATTACATGGAGATGGAAAGAGATCTCATCTGTACCTGTGCCAATATGGCATCTCCATATTAAGGTAGTGAATTTTATTCACGATTGTCTTGTCACTCTTGATGACCGGTTGGCTTGTCACTCCTGATGACCAGTTGGACATGAGTGGGTAATCAGGAGACATCTGCCCCTTTTTTGGTTTGATATTAAACTCAGTGGAATACATTTCCATGGGTGAACCATCAATGCAATGTCCGAGCAACAACATAATTTCCCAGATATAACCTCATCTATGACATTGCCCAGTGCTACCATCAGAATCGTATGCAATGTCCCAAAATGCTGCAGATTAGAACAACACAATCTGAGCTTAGAGCCACTGGTTGTCTTTTATGTCTGGAATATACAATGAGGAGAACAAGTATATGATACACTGCCGATTTTGCAGGTTTTCCTACTTACAAAGCATGTAGATGTCTGTAATTAGTATCATAGGTACACTTCAACTGTGAGAGACGGAATCTAAAACAAAAATCCAGAAAATCACATTGTATGGTTTTTTAATAATTCATTTGCATTTTATTGCATGACATAAGTATTTGATCACCTACCAACCAGTAAGAATTCCGGCTCTCACAGACCTGTTTTTCTTTAAGCACTCCTGTTCTCCACTCATTACCTGTATTAACTGCACCTGTTTGAACTCGTTACCTGTATAAAAGACACATGTCCACACACTCAATCAAACAGACTCCAACCTCTCCACAATGGCCAAGACCAGAGAGCTGTGTAAGGACATCAGGAATAAAATTGTAGACCTGCACAAGGCTGGGATGGGCTACAGGACAATAGGCAAGTCGCTTGGTGAGAAGACAACAACTGTTGCCGCAAATATTAGAAAATGGAAGAAGTTCAAGATGACGGTCAATCTCCCTCGATCTCCCAAGATCTCACCTCGTGGGGCATCAATGATCATGAGGAAGGTGGTCAATGACCAGAAGAGAGCTGGGACCACAGTCTCAAAGAACCATTAGTATGTTCATGGACCATCATGGATTAAAATCCTGCAGCGCACGCAAGGTCCCCCTGCT
The DNA here is from genome assembly GCF_011004845.1 of Esox lucius. Taxonomy (NCBI): domain Eukaryota; kingdom Metazoa; phylum Chordata; class Actinopteri; order Esociformes; family Esocidae; genus Esox; species Esox lucius. Next base: position 34,747,585 of record NC_047584.1, on the reverse strand, counting down.
CAAGCCAGCGCATGTCCAGGCCCGTCTGAAGTTTGCCAATGAACATCTGGATGATTCCGAGGAGGAATGGGAGAAGGTCATGTGGTCTGATGAGACAAAAATAGAGCTTTTTGGTCTAAACTCCATTCGCCGTGTTTGGAGGAAGAAGGATGAGTACAACCCCAAGGACACCATCCCAACCGTGAAGCCTGGAGGCGGAAACATAATTCTTTGGGGATGCGACGACTGCACCGTATTGAGGGGAGGATGGATGGGGCCATGTATCGCGAGATCTTGGCCAACAACCTCCTTCCCTCAGTAAGAGCATTGAAGATGGGTCATGGCTGGGTCTTCCAGCATGACAACGACCCGAAACAAACAGCCAGGGCAACTAAGGAGTGATAGAGTAAGGAGTAAGAAGCATCTCAAGGTCCTGGAGTGGCTTAGCCAGTCTCCAGACCTGAACCCAATAGAACATTTTTGGAGGGAGCTGAAAGTCCATATTGCCCTGCGACAGCCCCGAAACCTGAAGGATCTGAAGAAGGTCTGTATGGAGGAGTGGGCCAAAATCCCTGCTGCAGTGTGTGCAAACCTGGTCAAGAACTACAGGAAATGTATGATCTCTGTAATTGCAAACAAAGGTTTCTGTACCAAATATTAAGTTCTGCTTTTCTGATGTATCAAATACTTATGTCATGCAATAAAATGCAAATTAATTACTTAAAAATCATACAATGTGATTTTCTGGATTTTTGTTTTAGATTCTGTCACTCACAGTTGAAGGGTACCTATGATAAAAATTACAGACTTGTACATGCTTTGTAAGTGGGAAACACTGCCGATTTTGCAGGTTATCAAATACTTGTTCTCCCCACTGTACCAAAGGTTCTAGAGGAAAATGTATTTGGTTATTCCCAAGATGGAGACTTTGGCTTGGGAGTGCTACCATGATGATGTGTTTTACAGAGAGGACCGACGCCCCTGGAAGCCGGATGCTCCTTCAGATGGAGGAGAACATTTGTATGGATGAAGAGGACAACAATGGTGTTCTTCCCTTCCTGGTGAGTAAAGTCTCATTGTTATGTCACGTGTGTAATATTTTAATCTATAGGAGTAATGTGTTATGTCATGTTTAAGTACTCCATTCTCCTCTGCTTTGGTTTGGGTTCTCTGTTCTCCCCTGCTTTTTTTGGGGGGGCCTGTGTACCCCAAGGCAGGAAATGTGTTTGCAGGATCTGAGTATTCCAGAAAAATAGGCATAGCGAAGTGCACTGTAGTGTCCGAGTGAGGGGGGGTTTAGGTCTTACTGAACGAATGGGGACCAAATGTCCCAATGAGGTTAGGTTTAGGGCAAGGGAGCATGCAATTTCTATTTTCTGGTCCCCATGAGGGTAGCTTTACGTGGGTGTGGGTGTGGGTGTGTGTGGGTGTGTGTGTGGGTGTGTGTGTGGGTGTGTGTCTGTGTCTGTC